>NC_081563.1:71672065-71892895 GCF_022355385.1 Mustela nigripes | reverse complement strand
GGAGGAAAGAAGGCAGGAAGGAAGGAAGGAAGAAAAGGAAAGGAAAGAAAAGAAGAAGAAGAGGAGGAGGAGGAAGACGACAACGACGACAACCATGGTGATGGTGATGACGATGACAACATTATTATGTCTCCTTTCCCTACTATTATTAGGCTAAAGAATGGGGTACTTTTCGTTCTTCCCCCATCAAAAAGAGGACAAAGGAAGGATATAAGACCAGGTAATAGGCCTGCAGATATTCAAAGAAACGGATAAAGAAATTCACCATCTGTCAACTTCTCCTCTTCACTAATCTCACTTAGAGATGCCTATAATGTAACTCATCATTACACAACCCTTAAGTGTGAAAATCTGATCCAGCTCACCAAGCTATGCAAGGCTGATGCTACCACCAGGCTCATGTACCAGTTCTCTTTGCTGAATACACCTGTTCTCAGATGAAGCAAGATGGCTATATGTTTATGTACCACGCTGAGGTTTGTGCTCAACTGATCCAGGGAACCAACAAGCTAGAGTAGAATTCACTTTATGGCTAGTTTTATATTGCTAGTGTTTCCAAAAAGACTTTTCCACTTATTTCACCCAAGATCTTTCAGGCATTTAGGAAAATGCTTTTAGCTAAATGTGAATGATACAGGAAATGTGGGGATCCCCCCCCAACAAAATATTCAATGAATTGCAACTTCTGGTTTCAAGGAACATTTTTCTATTTTACTTCTGTGTCTTTAGTAGATATTCTATTTAAAAACTGATTCTTGATTCACAACACTGAGCATAGGCTCCAGCAGGGGAATTATCAATTTTAGTTCAGACAAGAGTTCTTGGAAAAAGATATTGGAGGTCAGACAAGGTTAGGTAACGTGGACCCCTAAGCGAATGAAGAGGAGTAAGGGTACTTAAAAACAAGCTTGGACACATGAGTGCATGGCATTGTTCGAACACAGCAGCTGCAGAGGACAAATGTGCTGTCTGTTAAAGGAGAGAGCATACGAGCTGCAGTTGTCATTTGATGACTGGATGGTCTGGCTCAGGTGAGTTATAATTGAATGTGTATTATTAAAAAGCATTAATGGACTTTTACTCAGTAGTTAATCCATCTGCACAAATGCTGTTTATCAACCCTTACATTTCTTAGTGATCATCTCCTGGCATTTAAACCATTTATAAAAGGCATTCTCTACTCTGATCACAGTTTAATGGTGGGGAAAAAAAAAAAAAAAAGACAAGAGGAATAACTTGAAACAGAAATGTAACAATATTTCACCAGCTCTCAGGTCTCTGATTAGACTGTTATTCTGCACATAATCTCCTCTAAACTAAATTGATTCTTTTTCAATATAAAAACAGTACCGAGCCCTTGAATTTTGAACTAGGGAAGTTCTGTGAGCTCTTTGAATTGTGAGCCAGAAAATAACAAATCTTATTTAATTAACAAAAGAATGAGATAGGGATGAAAAACATGATGTTAAGACACAGTAAGAATTGATTGGAGCTGCGTTTTTAGCTGTAAATTTGGTGAATAGACTTTGCTAGTGAGACAGGCAACATTAATTACTCTGTTCCCATAGCAGATTCTGTGTTTTTTTTTTTTTTAAATTAAACTGCAAAGAAGTAGGAAAGCATCTGTGGGTCCATTCCTTTGCACCAATAAAATAATTTTATTGAACTCCATTCATGTGCATACTTAGAATTTAAATCCAGAAGATCTTATATGCCTATATTCATTAAATATTATGTGCCATTTTATATGGGTATACTCATAAAAGGGGAATATGGAACACAATTAAAAGAAATAAATTCAGCATGGCTTTGGCACTGTACAAAATCCCCTGTTACTGTGTGTCTTTGACTGACTCCTTATACCCAGGCAAAACCAATAACTTAGGGAAGGAAGAATTCAAAAACGTTTTGTTTTCATAGTCAAAATTCACCATATTTTAAGTCATGCTAATCATCTAGTTCCTATACAACTGCAAGGACCAAACTGACCAGATATGTATCATATAGTCTTTCAGTATTCTTTGGTCCCAATCATATTGGAAAACATACGTGAGTTCATTCCTATATTCCTGCCTCTACATACAATTGGTTCCAACTATCCTTATTATGCTTTAAGTAGCTCAGGTGGTGAGTAATTAGAGGAGCAACAACTTGGGAGTTAGGGGATTCTGATTTGTATACAAGTTTCTTTTTCCACTAACATTTTCAGCATTCCCATGATAAGGGTGGAAACTAGAAGAGGTGAGAAAATAAACCACATTAGCAAAAGTAATTTGAGGTCACACTTCCTGTCAAAGGGTCAGGATAAGGATGCTAGTGCTACAGGAGCAGAGAATTTGACCTGGGCTCTACAGATGGGCTTGGGCTCACCAAGGACAAGTTGAATCTTGGAGGACATTAGAACCTTTTCATTACATAGTTTGTTACAGAGAATAGACCAAATATGTAACATGTGCTAATATATTATCCCTGCTTAGAGAAGCCTTAGGGATAACCTACTTCTCCCCTTTTGTCTCACTAACTCAGAGTGAACAGAAGACAAAACACCAGGGCACGGTTCTGGTTGGGAGGTCAACACTTTTTGGAAGAAAAAGAACATTCACTAAAGTCTAGTGAAACATAGCTTAGCTTTTGGCAGTTTATCTCGTGGGCATGTGATTAATAAAACACACACTAACAGTAGTAATGGAACATTGTAAGGGGCAATTATGTTCTCATAGAAAAATATGACAGATTAGCCAATCAAGTTCATCTAGTGCCTAGAAGGGGAGGATCTATTATAGTTAGTAATTGTTTCTTCTGGTAATGATTCTATCAGTGCTATCTGATGCTTTAAATCTCCAGTACTAGAACTGCCAAAAACTAAAATAAAAACAAAACACATTTCCAAATAGGCTTCAAGAACATTTGGGAAGTGCTTTTTGATTAGCCATTGATGTACTGGCATATTTACTCAACCCACTGGGGTACCCTCCCAGTCTCTCTGAACTTCCGTGGTATTTCCTGTTCAGAATCCCATGAATCTGCTCTCCTTGAAATCATCAATATGAATTATCACCATTAATAAATGGTCTCCTTCGTTGTCCTTGACCTCACTATGCTCATACAGGCACTGCAAAGAGAAATTTAAAAAGAAGTTTCTATTTCTGGATCTGACAATAACTGTATGCCTTGAAGCTGTTAGGAGGATAAAATAAAATAGTGACTCTAAGACTGAGCTTCTGCAGAATCCTCTTCCTTATGTAAAGTCATGAGATTCTTACCCATCTTCTAAATCCCATTCCAACTTCTGGAAAAATCTCTTTGGGGCAGAGGGGGTCCTAGTTATGGATCCTAAATGTCAGTGTCAGTATTAAGTCAAACCTGCTGATAATCTTGGCCTTATTTCTCAATTTTAAAAACTGGAATTCAGCCTTGTTCCTTTGACCAAACCTTAATCTTGTACACTAAAACTGGTTACTGAATCTATATCCTATTCCTACCAAGATATTGTCCCACCCTGATTACACTCCCATTACCCCATGTCCTCCCCTCAATGCGGTCAAGCTTTCCTGTTCCATTCATCCATCCCTCTATGTCCAAACCACCGTCCCTGTTTATCAGGCCATTTGCTCTCAGATATCTTTACCGCTAACTGCTTGTTACAACTCTCCCAAATTCTTTGTTTGATCAAGTCTTCACATTCTGACCAGAGCTCTTTCTTTCCTTCCCACTTGTAGCCCAATTTGTTCAAAAGCATTCTGCACATTCTCAAATGCTTACGAAATATAAGGTGTTTCATTTGTAGCCACTACTCCATTTTTAGATGATCTTCTTCCTCAGTGGGCACAACCACCCCCTATACTGATTCTTCCTGATTGATCTTCCATGATTGATCATTGCTTCTCTGACACCATTGTTGCCTTTTGTTTTTCCTTCTGCACAATAAATATAGACCTCCAGTCAAGGCTCCTTCTTCGGTCATCTGCTATTTTCTTTCAACAAACTCACCCCCTCAGGGACCTCAGCTACTCCCATGGTTACAACTCTCATCATCACTAAACAACTTGACAAACAGATCAACTGTAACTGAGAGCTCTAGTGTGGTCTAGCAGATCCTTATTTAAGTAACTCGCAAACTAAACTGATCATCCATTCCCACAAACCAGTGCTTCCCCCAGACACTCCATTTGTACTGATTGTACTACCATTTTTTCAGGCACCGAGGCTCAAAATTTAATATCCTTTTAACCTTTAAACTTGCCAACCACTTCAAGTTATCAGTAAGACCTATTAATTTCCTATCACATCTATTATTTCCTTCGCTTTATTTGCTCAGAGAAAACTCTAATAAGGTCTATATTAACTCATGATTCCGTATTTACCTTAATCTTCTATTTTCCTACCTCCAATCATCCTGTATACCACCATAAGTTTAATCCTGCTAAAATTTTCTGACCAGAACTTCAACAGTTTAGCTGCTTATTAATTGTAACAGTATTTACTAAAGTTGTAAGTGGAGAAAATAATTTTTAATAGTTGTGTGGGAATAAAAACTTTAATTACAGCTTCAAACAATGATTATATGGATAATTTTGTTTAAGATGAATACTAATAGTTTAAAATAAATCAATTTAAAGGAAAATTAAGTAAAATACAGTGTAATTTATAGAAAAAGATTTTTTAAATTGAAGTATTTTTTGACTGGTTGTTTGTAATCTATAGGACTTGGTTTCCTCTGGCATTTTTCTTCAACTTTTTTTTTTTTAAGATTGTATTATTTATTTATTTATTTATTTATTTATTTGAGAGAGAGAATGAGAGGGAAGAAGGTCAGAGGGAGAAGCAGACTCCCCATGGAGCTGGGAGCTGATGTGGGACTTGATCCCAGAACTCCAGAATCATGACCTGAGCTAAAGGCAGTTATATAACCAACTGAGCCACTCAGGCAGCCCCATTTTTCTCCAACTTCAAAATCTCTTTTTGTCAATGAGTAACCACACAAATTTTTCTCTTTCCAACAAGTAAATCAATTTGGCATCACTGGAACATAACATATGCCATTCCGTCATGTCTATGAGGTTGCCACAGGGCAGGAGGTCATAAGCAGGAGGAGTAATAAGTAGGTTGAAATATTCTAAGGTGGAAACAGAAACAGGAGCCAAGTCAAAAAATGGAGGGCACTGAAGAGATCATCAAGCTGGTGAGACAAGCCAGGGATGCATATCAGAAATGAGAAATGAGGTTGGTCATCAAGATCAAAATTTAATTATGGAGTGTGGGACCAGTTACAGTTGAGGTCCAAAGTAATGATTCAAAACCTAGGGGCACGTGGGTGGCTCAGTTGGTTAAGCGGCTGCCTTCAGCTCAGGTCATGATCCCAGCATCCTGGGATCGAGTCCCACATCGGGCTCCTTGCTTGACGGGGAGCCTGCTTCTCCCTCTGCCTCTGCCTGCCACTCTGTCTGCCTGTGCTTGCTCTCGCTTCTCTCTCTATGACAAATGAATAAATAAAAAATCTTAAAAAAAAAAAAAGAATGCTTCCAAAACCTAAATTGGCCAGTGTTTGGAATGCAGCATAAGCAGGCCCAGCTCCTTTAAAACTCCAAATTCTATTCAATTTGACCATATTTGTGGCTTAGCCTTATTGTTTTCTTAGCCTCTAGTTTCTAACCTCTTACTTTATCCTACAGACTTTGATGCCCTACTTTTGGTATGATTCCTACTTTCGGTAAGGACTCTTGTCTGGTAAGCCCAACCAGAGTTGATCCTTGTCTTCTTTAAAATGTTACAACATTTATTATCACTTCTAACCTTATGACTTATTCATATTAGTATGTTCTGCTAACTTCATAGTGATTAACATACATGCTTTATCTCCGTTACTCCGGAAGCTCTTAAAGAATAAAAACTTGTATACGTAAATCCAACAATACCTCAATATAATTTTTGTATATGGTAAATCCTTAGAATACAGGTTTCTTTTGGGGGGTGTCTATAAGGGAATAGTTTGGTTTATACTATGCTTAATATTTACTCAGTGTGTTTAATATGCAAACAGAAACCAAGAACACTTCTAGCAATGTTTTGGAGGTCAGAATGATGATGGCTAACTGCAAAATAATTTTGAGGACAGATGCTTGTGCTGGTACTATTCAATGAATACTACTGAAGAAAGAGGGAACAATGACATAACATTTGTTTTCTCCTTCTGAGAATGGGATATAACTGTACCTTTTACGAAGAAATGATTTCAAGACCATTACTAAGTACCCAAGGAGGGTTATCACATAGCTATTTCAAACCAAGTCATTTAATAAAGTTCTCCCACCTGAAATGTAACAACTATGTTATTTTGCATCCAGAGCCAAGGAGATAAGAAGGGGTGTGTGTGTGTGTGTGTGTGTGTGTGTGTGTGTGTGTATGTGTGTATTTAAAGAATGTAGGTATATACATCAGTAGAATTTACTAGCAGGGGTGCCTGGGTGGCTCAATTGGTTAAGCATGTCTGCCTTTGGCCCAGGTCATGATCCCAGGGTTCTGGGATCCAGTCCCTCATTATGCTCCCTGCTCAGGGGAGAGCCTGCTTCTTCCTCTAACCTTCCCCCCTACTCTTTCTCTCTTTCTCTCATGTTCTCTCTCAAATAAATAAAAAAGTAAATAAAATCTTTAAAAAAAAACTTACTAACAATATACTTACTAGCATTCATATGGTGTTATATTGTTCCAGCTTCTTGATGTTAAGTTTGATCCTGTCAGCTGACATTCTCCTGCAGAAACCTTAGAAATCTCACTTGATTGTAGTGTTTCAAAATGTTAGCCTTCTATTTGACCTGCCATGAGTCATCACTCCTGATCCACATGATTGGATTAAAAAATAGAAATATAATATTTCAAGTTTTTTTCATAAATTCTCTTTCAAAAAAAGAGAATTAGAGAATAAATCTTAAAAGTCTCCCCTCACAAAGGAAAAAATAATTTATAACTTCATGTAGTGAAGAATGTTAATTAGACTTATTGAGGTGATCATTTCAGTGCATACAAATATCAAATCATTATATGTTATATCTAACATGTCAACTATACTTCATTAAAAAGTTTAATGCAGTTTGCAATCTCTATCAACAAAAAAAGAAAGAAAGAAAAAGATAGAGAGAAGAATAAAGATTTCTTTTGAAATAAAGCTGCATTTTTACCAACATCAATGTTCATAAAATTTGGGACAATTTCAAAGAAAAATATCCAATGTATTTGCAGCTGCTACACCTATTATATGAAAATTTCTTTTCCAATTTTTGATTCAATCTGTCAATTAAAAAATAAGTACATATAAATTCTAACCAAATGTTCTAGATGTCACAGGGAAAATAAAGTCTAAAAATTGTTTCTCTGTTACCCTGAATTACCTTACAATATAATTATAGATATATGGTAAACAAATATGAAAATTAAGTTCAGTGATTTAATGTCTCGATAAAACATTGTAATAACTACATGCTAAAATGGTCGATGAATAATAGAGAGAGTAAGTATCACATTTCAGAGATTCAGAATAAAAATATCAATATGGGTTGTAAATAAAAGTCAATTTTAGTATCCTCATAAAGAAATACATTTCTTAAATATACATTTTAAATGATCTGTGAAAACTACTACATGAAAGTCCTAAGTCTTGATTCATTTTTTCTTATTAATTTAAAAAATTACTAGTTTAAAATTAAAAAAAAATCCTAATTCACAAATGGATCATCCCTGCAGATTTTAACTTAGTGATACTTTTGTCATCCACCTTGCCATTTTACTCCCTTTTCAGATATTACTTTATACATATCTAGACTAACTTCCCACCTGTTCTATCTGCTTGTAATATCTTCCCTCTCCAAACCATCTTAGCAACAGATTCACATTTTCACAGTATACTTCTGACAATGTCCTTAAACTGTTAAGCAAATAACAAACGAAACCCACAACTCATTGGAGCTATGATGTTCCAAAAATGAGAAATAACACAAGGAAATTCCAAACAACATAAAGACAACCCTCTCCCTCTCTCTCCCAAAAAAATAAATAAATAAATAAATAAATAAATTGAGTTTTCTCTGTTCATGGAATAAAAGGCAAATTCCTAATTTGGTCATCTCATTATATCCTACCTCCACAAACTTTCTGCACTTTACTGCTCTCTACTCCGGATTTTCACTTTTTAAGTCATTCCCTCTGCCTGAAAATCTTACTTGCTCTTTAGTTCCCCAAAATCATTTCAAAATGTCTCCCTTACCTTGTTCCTTCAGGTGGATTTTAAATGCTTTTCTTACATAAATCCCTCAGAGACTTAATTCAGTTTAAATCACACTCCTCTCAAATCTGGCTCTAGTGATATAGTGATATCATTCCATGGAGAAGCAACAATGCTAGGGAGCTAAGGAGGACAGTGGTTACCTCTCCACCCCCTCCCCCATTATGGAATCTCTGACAGAGTTCCCACACATATAGGCATCATCTTTGTATGCCTTATAATGTGGTGTGTTGTGCCTCAAACCTTTCTCCTATGAATTTTACATAACACAACATCATTTCATCTCACTGTTCTTCAATTCTGTGATATTTTCTCTGAACTTTGACAGTCCCCTCAGGAAATTAAGCATTTTCAACCTTCCCACACTGATTACCTATGGAAATAAACATCAATACCATCCATTCTTGACAGGCCATACACATAGGATGGGCATTGAAAGGAATATTTGAGTATTTTATGCTATAAAATATAAACATACATTATATATATATATATATATATAATGTATACATACATACATATATATATGTATGTTTAGGCTTGCCTCAAAAACCATTATGATAAATAAGCATACATTGCTGTATGTTAACACCATATCCAAATAAATCATGATTATCTAAAGTAATTAAGGTGAGGACAATTGTAATCATATCTCTTGAAAGAAATGGATTACGAGGTGATCCATCATTTTGTAAATTTGGAGAGAGTCTCAGAAATCAAGGGCTTAACTTCCACTACTTTCAGTTTCAAGAAGCTGTAGGTATCCCTAGCCCACAAGTTCAGATTCTTTCTTTCTGTGACAGAACATTAAAAGTGATCTGAACCAAAATCTAACTTTCAGCTCTGCTTAGAACTAGAAGTACATGAAATTTCATTCCTCAAGTAAAGATAGTTTTAAGAATTGGTTTTCTTAACTTTAAAGATCTCCTTATTCAGCTTGTGCTTTTATGCCCAAAAGTATGTCCTCACAAAAACTCTTATTGAAAGAACAAGTTTGATGATACTGAAACTTGGGACACTAGGGAAATCTCTTTACAATCATTCCCTGTTTATTTCCATGAAGCTGCCCATCTTGCAGCCCACTGATAATTTTCTCTACAACTCACATAGCTAAAGTGGTATTGGTTTAACAAGGTGAAACATGTCATCATGGAGAGCACGTATTATCAGTGCTGCTTTGGACAAGTCACTTAAATTCAGTTCCTTCATTTCTAAAATAAGCCATAAGGTAAAGGTGTGAGATAAAGATAATCAAGTTTGTTAAGGACTTAGTCACTGGTCTGGTATGTGCAAATGGGCTGGGCAAAAATTAGTCATTCTTTCCTACTTGTCCGGTATCTAAAGAAAGCACTTGGCCAGCAAGCCTCCTCCATTTTTCACATCTTCCAGAACCGATCAGAGGGAGAGTTCTCAGGCTTTCACAATGGAGAATTAAGTACACAGGAGCACATGAGTACACGAAAAGCTAGAAGGATTGCACAGGCTTGAGGGTTGAGGTGTAGGAGAAGTCATTGTCTGTAGACATTGAGAAGCAGGGAACATAATGTTTAAGACATCTGATTGTTAAGTATCTTTTTAAATGTGTTTGAAAAGGAGAAAAAGATAATTCTTTCAAAATTGTTTTTAACAGAGAGGCCAGACTGAAAGAGTTTCCAATAGCCAAAACTAGAATAATTTGGGTAATGGAATAAATAATGATAATACTAGATTATAACTCACAGCATAAAATAAATATCCATGAGTCCATAGTGTAATAAGTCATTTAACAAATGGTGTTCCTTGTCTTTAGTATTATTACCATCTTGCAGAACGATTCTAATTAATAAGTGTAGAAGGAATGAGGAAAACAACAAACTACCATTATAACTACAGAGTAGCTGTAATAAAATAATCCACAAATGGGTGCTAAATTTAGTGGGAAAGGTTTAGAGAGAGACAGGATATTTTCAGATTTTCAATAATTTTGAAGGAAAAAAAATTACTAACGTCATCATGGAGAAACTCAGCAGACACCGTCTTAACCAAGGGGTCGAATATTAACATCACCAGCTGTAAGACAATTCAACATCATGTACCTCTTGATATGATGCACTGAGAAGAAAGATGTACCATTTACATAATACTCTTGTTAAAAATGCAACTCTTTGAGCCAATCATTAGAAAAGATCAGAAAAACACAAATCAAGAGATGTTCTACAAACTAATTGCCTAATACTCTTCAAAAGATAAAGATTTGGAAATTATCATAGGTTGGAAGAGACTAAAAAGACGTCATAATGAAATGTACTGTATCATCCTGGATTGGCTCTGGGGACAGAAGAAAGGACATTAGTGGGGAAGCTGGTAAAACGAATAATCAGGGGCACCTGGGTGGCTCAGTGGGTTAAAGCCTCTGCCTTCCGCTCAGTTAATGATCTCAGGGTCTTGGGATCTAACCCCACATCAGGCTCTCTGCTCATCGGGGAACCTGCTTCCCTCCCCCTTTCTCTGCCTGCCTCTCTGCCTACTTGTGATCTCTGTCTGTCAAATGAATAAATAAAATCTTTAAAATATAAACAAAAAACAAAACAAAACAAAAAACCTGAATAATCAAGTTGATAGTTTAGTTAGTAGTACTGTACCCATGTTAACTTGTTTTTATAATTATATCATATTTGTAAGATTTTAACATTCTGAAAGCTAGGTGAAGCATACATAAGATCTAACTGTACTATTTTTATAAATTTTCTCTAAGTCCAATTATTTTAAAGTAAAAACTTTAAAATATTATTTTGGTTGAATAAATGATTTTTTTTGTTGTTCACTACATTATTCCACGAAAGAAATATATGAGCGTCATTAATTGTCCTGTTAATTTTCAGAGGCACAGGCATATTTACCATGAAGTTAATGCAGCTTAAGCTTTAGGTCAATCCCCTCACTTGTTTGGGCTCCTAAACTAAATTTTATAGTTGAAATTGTGTATTCTTGTTCTAAATGAGGTCTCCTCCCACAATTTATAAGCTTCAGAGTCCTCAAAACAGTGATCTGTCTCTGCCCAATGGTAAATGAAATTCTAAGATTGGTTCCAGTTTATTAGGGAAGAAGAAGCTGGAACCTGGGCTAAAATAACCAACTTGGGTATAGGATCAGATGTCAGGAGCAATGAAAACTATTCCACTTTCTTTTTTTTTTTTAATTTTATTTATTTATTTGACAGACAAAGATCACAAGTAGGCAGAGAGGCAGGCAGAGAGAGGAGAAAGCAAGCTCCCCATGGAGCAGAGAGCCCGATGTGGGGCTCAATTCCAGGACCCTGGGATCATGACCTGAGCCAAAGGCAGAGGCTTTAACCCACTGAGCCACACAGGTGCCCCAAAACTATTCCATTTTCAATGTCTAAATAGGCATGATAAACTCTAGCTTATGCAGACCGGAGCTGATATTCATTGGTCCTATTTGACAAAGGAATAAAAGCAATTATCAGCCTCATGAAAATATGGGACATGAGATAGGTGGAAATATGTTTGGGTATCTCTCTAGTATTTGGAGGAAGAAGCCCAGTCACAGAGCAAGAAATAGAGGGTGAGAAAGGATGTGGGCAAGAGCTCGGTAAGATTGCTATGAGGGGGTCTATAGAAGAGCTCCAGTGCCACTGAGGATACCAAGAGCTAAGCAGTAAAGAGAAGGGACATGACAATGAAGAGAGAGCAAAGCTGGGTTTGGTGACTGTGTGAGGATTCTGAACCTTCTGAGGTTCTCAGAATGAAGGTTAGAATAATGGGGCAAGTTCTAGACTATCCTTTGAGAAAGGAACTTCTAATGTTCCTCTTGCTCCAGCCAGCAGAGGGATAGGAAATAGGAGACGGTGTCTTCAGGTAGACATACCATAATTAAAGCTGTACAAATCCTGAATGACAAGAGCGCTTCTTTCCAATTATTTTGATTTCATTATTGATCAACAAAACACTCACTCTCACTACACCTGGACCTTGCTAACTCAAGGGTTTTGTTATTGTTTGGGTTGGATTTTTTCATATACAACAATGAAATGATAGCAAGAATAATAACACAAACATGCATATATACTGTTTATGGAGAACATTGTATGGACCAGACATTCTTTCAGGGACTTGCCTTAATAAGCTTACTGGTTTAAAATGGCCCTATGTTTCTTTTCTAAGACTTGACAACATTTGAAGCCCTAGAATCAGGGAAGTGAGGAGGGTAGTTTGTGAGAAGTCTGCGGGGGAGATAGGATGGAATTATGAAATCTCAAGAGGAAACAATAAAGCCATAACTAGGAGAAGAAATCATTTACAACACATTATCGACTTTGGGGTATTTTCCTTTACATTTTGTGATTTATGTTGCCACTCTAGATGTAATGTAAACTTCTTAAAGAGTAAAACCTAGACACTTAAGCACGCATTGAACTATTTAACACATAAATATTGCAGATTGACCTATAAACTGGCCAACTGTTTACCCTGAGGTGTGAGAATTTTTATTAAAATGATAAAACTGATTTAAAAAAAAAGAGTTCAAATTCTACTTCTTAAACTCTAGTTATTTGCAAGAGTTATTTCTTACGTATCAAATATATCTGCCAGAAAATTGAGTTTCTCTCTCATGAATTCCCTAATTTAAAATAAAGGTTAGGACCATAAAGTTATCTCAGGTGGCTTTGGTAAAGTGTGTGGCTGGAATTATCTAGCACATAAAAAATTCACTTTGAGCTTCTGAATATGTTTTTCCCCCCTTCCCTTTCTCTTTCTCTTCAGACTGAGCTTTTGCATGCCAAATCCTAGCCCAGAGAGACTTTTTTTCTGAGATAAAGTTATAGGTCCTGAAAGGAGTTGGTTACTATAAAACTGCTGACAGATACTTATCTCTGACATGGCTAGTGGGTACCATTAAGGGGGCCAAAACAAAACAAAACATTCATACGATGTGCAGTCTCTTCACCATGCTCTAGTAACAGTCAAATGTGTAAGACAAATGTGTAAGATTTTCTTTATTATATAGAGTCCATAATCCAGGAAGCCCATAGATAGGTAAAGGGAAATGTTCTATGGGTTCACCATTGAAGCCTGGGGTCCCACTGAATAATTCATTAATTGGCACTCATCATCTAAGGGTTATGAAGATCCTCCAATAGAAACTCAGCAGAAAGTCCTTGGAACTCATATCCCATGGATTTTCTTTAATGCTTTAGCCATGATACGTAGTGGGCAGAACAGTGTTTAAACAGAATGCCAAGCCTACCGGGACTTTGCCTGTGGGTGACAGATCTCTCGGCCTTGCTACATTTTTCTCCCCAAAAGAATTTATATTTAAGGACAGGAACCATGCATCCTTTGTAATCACTTCCCTTGTGTAGAGTTAAAAATAGCACCAACACATGATGCTAACATTTTACAAATGTTCATACGAAAAATAATTGTTCTGTTATTGATGTAAACATAATACAGGAATGATTTTGCTAGGTTATACTATGCTATTTACTGTAACTTGATTCAACCTAATGTGCAGGTCATTGTTCCAGTGAAGTGGAATTACCTCATATAACACTAAATCAACTTTATAATCCTTGGTTAATAGCCTACTTGCCTTGAGTAGTATATAATTCTGTGAAATTCCTAAACAACCAAAAAATTTGAATAATCTCTTAAGTGCATGCCAGAATCAATGGCATTGGAGAAACAAAGCATAGTAATGCTCTATTTCTCTCTCATTTTTAGAAGCTATAGACTTGAAGAAAATATGGTAATTACAGTATACATTTTCTTTAAAACATGTTTTTGACTTATATCCAAAGCTGATTTCACAAGGCATGAGCATCTTGTCTGGATATCATATGGATATTTGGTGAATTCTCTTAAAGTGGTTTTGAATTTCCTTTCATATCCAACAAAAGAGTACCATGTTGGGAGTAGAGATAAAAGGATTTGTTAATTTGGATTAGTCCAGTTGTCCTTCTGATCTGGGGCCTGCACTTTAAGATAAATGAAAATTCACTACAACTGTTAATTGTGCGAGACCAATCTTAAGGACAGACAAGGTGATAAGCTTCCTAGGCATTGTTAGGAATGCTTTGCTGACTAAGAATATCAATTTCTTCTTTCTCACAGTTTTTGCAAGTCAATTGTGTTATTTATTTATTTTTATTCCATCAGGTAACTAGTAAAGATCAAAAATGTTATGTATCCAAATGGAAGTATTATTATTTCTAAGAGGGATAATTAAACAAACCCTTATCAGATAGGATTTCATTGGAGAAGTCAATGGAAATCCTTTCCGGAGCAAGACAAGGGATAAATAACACATATCAACAAAAAGGATTTGCTGGTGAGATGTATGTCTGTGTGTGCTTAGTTAAAGGAAGAGGCACCTGGATAATATTAGCTATTATCACTTACGGAAAACCCTGTAAGTCCCTCATCAGTCTGGGAACAACCTATGCTCTAATCAAGAACTCCCACTGGTTTCTCTGTACGTAGGCATAATGCAATGTCTTCAGCCTTTCAGGTGAGACCCACAACACAGCCATGTGTGAGCAATCTGAGAAAAATGGACTCATCAATTGCAGAACACGGAAAGAGTATGCACTTTAAAGGCAGGAAGAAAAAAACCACCTGCGTGTGATTCATGGCTCTGTCTTAGCCTGGCCGTTTGTCCTGAAGTCAGTCTTTTGACTTCTCCAAAACCTCAATTCCCTCTGCTATAAATGAGAATAGCAAGTTTATCCTGGATGATCACTACCAGGATGAAATGAGCCAAAGTTACAAAAATACCTGAGCGTCTACTAGGAATTCAGATAGACCGAGTCACAGATGTGATTAAGTATCTCCAATCACATAGGTTCCGTTTATCCTCTTTCAGGGTACACATCGCTTTTTCATTTTTCTCTCTTTGACTTGATTTTACTTCATAAATCTTTCCATCACCACCCCAATAGATGTGCTATTTAATCAAATTTAAACCTGTCTAAATCCACCTTATGTAATAAATCATACCTAACCTGTCTAAAATCCTTTAATACGTAATGGCTTCCCATAAGCTTTTCAAATGAGTAAATCCAAGATACTAATTGAAAATGAACTTGTACAGCAGAGCAGATCTCTGCTGCTTCTCAGAAGGGGAGGTTGCAGGTCTCCTTGAAAGTGAAAGCTCTTCATTTACAATGCAAAAAAAAAAAAAGAGAGAGAGAGAGAAAACAACAAAAAACAAAACAAAACAAAAAAACAGAACAGAGTGAGGTGTGCAGGGCTGTGTTTCTCCAAGTTTGATCTATAGATGATGCACTGATGTCTTAGGGCAGAGCTCAGATGCCTGTGAAATGAGCCAGGTCACTATACTAATTAGGACTGCTCCTGCACTCACTAATGTCTTGTGACAAAGTAACAAGGACTGCCAGAGAACCCAGCTTCTCTTCTGTTTGCAGGGCAAAAGTTTCTTTTAAATAATGGCCAAGTAGCTACACAAAATGACACAGAAGAGGTCCTCCCTGTTGGGATAAAAATGGTTTATATATTCCTTCCCTTTCCTGCAAGGTGAAAGCAGAGTCTGGGAGAAGTTGAATAACAATGATATGATTTGTTTCATGAAGAGCCTATGAGAGTTAGAAATGCTATTAAGTATTCTTTGGGCAGTCAACATAGCATGAGTCAGCATACACATATAGCTAAAAAGACAACATGTTAGAATAAGTCTCTCACAATGTTTTCTACATTAAAACCATTTAATATAAAACCCAAAGAATGCATTCCTTACTCTCAAAAGGCAAAACTAAGCTGAAAATTAAAAAAAAAAAGTAAAAGAAATTTGATCAATGTTTTTTAAAGCTATAAAAGAAAATTCTCCATCATCATTTTTAACCACACTTACTAATGTAAATAACAAATGTACTACCCTGAGTATTGGCAGAGAATGAAAAAGAATGTGACTTTAAACTTGGGATTCTAATGAGATTTTGTTAAAAGTTCACACTCTTCTTAGCCTGGGTACAAACCTTGTCAGTGAATGAATTAATTTTTGGCTATTTTCTAATCTCATTATACCTTTTGTCAACCAAATGATTTATCAGAATTACAGTGCCTAATGCTGTATATCTTGTGAAATATGGTCATCTGGACCAAGACAGTATCATCATTTGACTCTTTCAATATATGATATTTTCATTAGCAGCAGGATATTCATTTCTGCCCCTCTACTCAACAGGGCTATAAATAGAGAGGCCAGCCAACCAAATCACACAATATTGAAAAGGTCAAAGAAGTACAGTATATTACTATAATTTACAGGATACTGCTCGTGAAGTATTAAAACTCTTGACACCTTATTTAGGTTCAAAGAAAATAATGAAAACATAAAGCAGTGTGCAGTAATTGCCTGATCACTGCTGTTGATTGCAGAGGCAAGACTGAAGCTTTCCTTTGTAGTTCAATAGGAACTGAACAAGTACAATGGTCTATTCAGACAGTCAATAATAAAATTAAAGTTGTACTTCCTTTCATTCAATCAATATTGGATCTTAAAGAAAATGAAAGGGGGGAAAAAAATAAGGAAAAGAAGCACACTGGTCAGGACAAAGTCACAGCCTATTTGCCTGGTTCCAGAAACTCAAACTTATGATCCAGAGCTGAAGAGCTGAAGATGCCTCTGATCACACTTGTTTTGAATCAGGCATAGATGGATTAATTTTAGCAGGTCACACCCATGATACAGGATGAACACAGGTAGACACACTATGTAGATCTCATGCTCTGTTTTTGCTCTCAATAATTCCTGCTTGAATTGTCAAATTATTTGTATGACTGAATTAAGGTAAAAGCTAAAAGGACAAGTGTTCATGTGCATGTACATGGTATTTGTGGGAAAAGCCCATATAACTTTATCAATGAATGAAAAAAACCCAAATCTTACTTTTCAGTAAGAAGAGATTAAAGAGGGCCATAGTTAAAACCTTTCACTACAGTTTTCCCCCCAAGAAATTTTATCAAATCCTAGAAATTCTAATGCACTCATTCAAGGACATCAATTGCCAGATATTCTGTAAGATGTTTCAGAAAGCAGGAAGAAAACATAATTCCCAAATCTACCACTCTTTATTCCTTTCCACCACTGCTATCTCAATGTAGGTCATTCTTTTCCACTACTCAAAGGTAATTTTTTTCTTAAATAGACAATTATCCCTCTAATGCATTCTTCATATTCTTACCAAAGGGAAATTTTCTAAAACCAAAATCTGGGGCACCTGGGTGGTTCAGTCAATTAAGCATCTTACTCTTGATTTCAACTTGGGTCATGATCTCAGGGTCCTGGGATTGAGCCCCCAGTGGAGCCCATGTTGGGCTCTGCTCCCAGCAGAGAGTCTGTGTGAGAATTTTTCTCCATTCCCCTCTGTCTCTCTCCCCCTCACAATGCTCCCTTACATGCTTTCTCTTCCCCCAAATAATTAAATCTTAAACAATAAAATGAAATAAAAATCTGATATCATTTCTTTGGGGCTTTAAACTTTTCCTTGTTTTCTCATCTTTTCTAGCATTCAAGCTTTACACTTGCCATCCATGACCCTTTGGGATTTGGGTTCTACTGGTCTCCTGCCAGGCCCTGCCTCAGAATTTCACTGGCACCAGTAAGCACCTGAAACCACTCATAGAGATCCTGTACAGAATTCCCACATGAAGCCTGCCACCTCAGCTCCTACATTACTAACACATTTCCTACTTAAATGAACAGAGAAGTATTGAGAAATTACAGCCCTTCTTCCAATTAATATCACGGAGTCTTTATTTAAAGCCAAATAAGAAGTACCAAATAGTATACAAAATCACTACACTTGTCTCAAGGTAGAATGGATACTTTGTGCAAACCTTCTCTTTAGATCTGCTGTTATATGTTGGTCTTTCCAATATACTTACCAACTTAAAAGGAGACAGGAAAAAGCAGGGGGAAGATTTTTAAGAGGAAAGAAGTAGAAGGAAGGAGAGAGGAAAGGAAAAAGTAGTGGTCTCAGATGAGCCAATCTAATAGAGTTTTTGTGACTCTATTAGATAGGATCAGACTATTGTCTTGATTCTGATATGTGATGAGTATATAAATTGTGTCTCTAAATATTTTTTTGTCAAACACCAAAGCATGCCTTCCATTTTCTAAATGAGTCACCTAGGAATTTTCCTACAGAAAAACTTTTCTACTACTGACAAACAAACAAACAAATACAATCTGTTATCTGCCACCAAACATGAATGAGGAATACCAGTTCTGCTGATAGAACTGTGTAGACAATTGAAATCACACCCCTTCTAGGCACGAGACATAAAGCAAACTAGGAAACCCTAAATGGTGCTGTGTTTTGCAATGTGTGGACAAAGTGTGGCACAGAAATCATTTAATTTGTCCTTATTTCTTGATATCCTGACATTACCAGGTCATTGTGATGAAAAGATTGAAACTGTTACAGTGTGGAGAAGAGAGGCCGCCTAAAGTTAGACAAATACCATGACAACCCCACTTAAAATGCCAGCCCAAGCTGCTCACATTTTATGTATATTTATTCTCTTTTATTTTCTTGGCATCATGTATATGTACCTGGAATGGTACAATCCTTTATTATTGATAATCATTTTCTCTGATGGAAGACAGCTGATTAAGACATATATTAGAGATACATTATGCAGTCTTCAATATTACTAAGCATTTATGATAATGAAGATAAATTTAATATATTTTAAAAGATAACAATAAAGGAACTAGTAATAGCTTCCTTTGCGTCTTAATAAAAATGAAACACTTTTCCAAATTGGCTCTCTTCCCCCCAAAGAATGTCAGCACCAGCAACATACTATTTCCTATCTCGTTGACCGAAATCTTTCACAGGATAGGTATATAAATAATATTTGCTATCGTTAAATAAAAGCAAGATCCTACAACTCACTGGAATGTTTGCTACCTCCATGCTGTTCTACATGTTACTTCCTCTTTCTTGAAAGTACTTCCTTGTCTTTATTAATATACAGAATTCTAATCTATCAGTCAAACCCCAATTCAGATGTTGCTTCATCCATGATCCTGTTCAGTGAATGAAGATCATTCCCTCCTCTATGCTCTCTTTGTATATATGCAGGATGTACTGTGCCCATAAAGTCAAATGATATTGTGTGTTTTCTAAGTTCTAAAGCATTTCAGACCTTGACACTGGGCTCACCCTCCCAATCTTAACATTCCTGTGGTCTAGGGTGACCATGCTTCCTTGGTTACCTACGAGTGTCCGTTCATGCCTGTTTTTCCCACTGACCTCTTCATAACACCTTCTTATTCCAAAACATACCTCTGTTTGGAGAAGACATCATGTTATTGTTCAACTCTTGTAATTCTTGCCAACTGATAAAATTCTAAGCCACCTTACAGAGACCTTTCAGTTCTATTTGATCAAAACTTGACTTATCTGATCTCCACCTCATACACTGGGGTAACAAAGGGCCCCACCTCTACCTTGGTTCTTCCCTTTCTAGACATTGGACTCCTATTTTCCAAAGTTCTTGACTTAACTCACCCATCTTTCCTGGATGGAACTCCCTGCTATACTCCTGGTTCCACAGAGCTTTTCACTATTCTAACACTTTTATCAGAGTCCAGACAGCTAGGTCACTCTTGACCTCATCTTGAAGATGAAATAAGGGTTCAGATAACCCATCCCATTCCTCTCTCTTACCAGATAACGTAGAATTATTTATTTATCTCCCAAATACTGAGTATACTTCCTAGCACATCGTAGAGGCTTAAAATATTCATTGAATTAAACTACAGAGTAACTGCGTCCAGAACTCAATGGCGTCCTCTCAAAATTCACATGTTAAAGTCATATTCCCCAGTATGTCACAATGTGACATTTGGAAGGCGAGATCTTTCCAGAGGTAATCAAATTAAAATGAGATTTTTAAGGTGAGTCCTAACCCAACATGAGTGACGACCTTATTAAAAAGGGGAAATACAGACCCAGAGATACACATGCAGAGAAGATGGCCATCTACAAGCAAAGGAGAGTCGCCTGGAACATAGCCTTCCCTCACACCCTTCGGAGGGAACAAACCCTGATGGCACCTTGACCTTGGACCTCTAACCTTCAGAACCATGAGACACGCAATCTGTGGTACTTTTTTATGGGAGCCCAAACAAACTAATACAAACTTCAAAGTATTTTCTCACATGTAAAATAGAGATAGTCACATTGACTACCTCACAGGGTCTATGTGAGGATTAAATGAGAGAGTTTATGTAAAATGTTAAGCACAAAGATGAACATATCCAATAAATGCTATTTTTGCTATCATCATCTTCTCAGCTTGCTTCAATGGATAATGCATTCTTGCCTAGTCTCTTCTTATGAGCTTTTATTTATTAACCTTCTAGCTAAGGTAAAAAAGCCAGATATTTTCCTGATTATTAGAATATTTCCTTTTCCCTCTTATACCTAAAATCATTTTAGTTATATATTTAATTTCTAAATTCTATTTTATTGTACCTAAACTTAATTCTATAGCCCTACTTAAATGGGGAACACACTCCAGGAGACTTCAGGTAAGAGGTGTGTTTAATAATTCAAGTACATCAGTTACTAAATGATATGCTCTTGGTTGCTTTATACCCCAGTTATGAAAAATCTCTCAAAATGAGTGCCTTTGAAGAGTGGATCCCATTCATTACTCAAAATCATGTTGTCTGATGAAGAAGAGCTGATTCAGATGTGCATTAGAGATGTGATACCATGTGTCCTCTAATAGTAAAAATTTGTGATAATAAAACTAAAATGTATTTTAAAGGAGTGCGATAAAATTACTGATAATATCTTTCCTCAGGTATAATAAGGATGATCAATTTTGCTAAAATTGAAACACAGAAGTTTATCTTAAAATATAAAATCATGTGAATGTTTTAAAGGAAATTATAACAACTTTCTGGAAATCTAATATTCAGAAGAAAAATATATTCCTAGCATCAAAGTGGTAACTTCAGAAACAGACCATCAGAGTGGCATTTAGTACATCTAAAGGGTAACATAGTAACCTAAAACTTTTGACATTTATATGTAAGAAATATCTTAAATGTGGCAATAAATTTTAGAAAGTTTTGCTTTTAAGCTAATATATTCTACTCATATTTTGTGATCACAGACTTATTTTGAGCAAGACAAGTTTTATAAGGAATTGTGGCCACTGAACTTTGGAAAGAATGTTCTAGACACAGGATGCAATCACATGTTGGAGACACACTACTTAACTAAGAGTCAAAAGCATGGATTCTCATGGCCATTATTGCTTGTTTCAGTAAAATAGCAGAAGCACTATGTGTCTCACTTTCCCTGTTTGTATACAGAAGAATACTATCTGCTCAGTTATTATCAGGATTGCTATAAGTAGTACATGAGACAATGTGTGTAAAATGCACAAAATAGGGTGCCTGGGTGGCTCAGATGGTTAAGTGTCTGCCTTCAGCCCAGGTCATGATCTGGGGATCCTGGGATCGAGTCCCACATCGGGCTCTCTGCTAGTGGGGAGCCTGCTTCTCCCTCCCCCCTCCTGCTTCCCCTGCTTGTGCTCTTTCATGCTATCTCTCTCAAATAAATAAAATCTTTAAAAAAGTTTTAAAAATGCACAAAATACTTTACTTTGATGTTTGTCAATATAGTTTATCAGAGCAAAAGTCAAGTTCTGCTCTGCATATACCCTGTGCCAACCCAATTTCTCTGCTGTTTTGTTATAACAATGAAGAAAAGAAATTTTGTATGATTTGTATGAGGTTATAATCAGAAACTATTATTTTATAAAGCCTAACTGGCAATTGCTGGGAGTAGTCGGGTGGAGGGACCCCTTGTCTTCTTGGATGATAATGAACTGTTTTGCCACTACCGGAGCCATTACATGTATGGAAAAGTTTGTTTGTGTGGTATTTTATGCTGAAATAGAAAACTAGGGTTTGTATTGATCTGTACAAATAAAATGTATTAAAATCCTATTAATGGGAGCATTCTCACTGATAGACTGGTATTTTAAACATTGTGAATTTCTTTTCTGTGTGCAAGAGTTAATGCTTACTCTTCAGATGGCCGAGATGAGGGATAGAAAAAAATATTTAATTTGTATAATAGAGGGAAGCCTGGGTGTCTTAATTGGTTAATCATCTGCCTTCAGTCTAGGTCATGATCTCAGGGACCTTGAATCAGGCTCCCTGTTCAGTAGGGAACCTGCTTCTCCCTCTCCCTCTGTTTCTCCCCACTGCTTATGCTCTTTCTCTCTCAAATAAATAAATAAATAAATTTTAAAAATATAGTCTGTGGGGGCACCTGGGTGGCTCAGTGGGTTAAGCCTCTGCCTTTGGCTCAGGTCCTGATCTCAGAGTCCTGGGATCGAGCCCCACATCGGGCTCTCTGCTTAGCAGGGAGCCTGCTTCCTCCTCTCTCTCTGCCTGCCTCTCTGCCTGCTTGTGATCTCTGTCAAATAAATATATAAAATCTAAAAAAAAATTCTGTGCAATCAATTAGAAACAAATCTTGACCTTCATTATGTCTCACTGTCCTCATTTGTCAAAGAGGGATATAGCAGTATTTACTTCTCTCACCGGTATGTCATACAAATTAACTTAATAACGATTATAAGATGTTGTGAAAATTCAAAGAGTTCTCTATGTGTTTCTTTTTTTTTATAATTTTTTATTTTTTATAAACATATATTTTTATCCCCAGGGGTACAGGTCTGTGAATCACCAGGTTTACATACTTCACAGCACTCACCAAAGCACATACCCTCCCCAATGTCCATAATCCCACCCCCTTTTCCCAAACCCCCTCCCCCGAGCAACCCTCAGTTTGTTTTGTGAGATTATGGTTAAATCTCTCGATGTTCAACAGGGTAAGTTCATCCTAAAGACTTAGCAACATTATAATAATCTATGTTATGACATCCCATTCCTATAGTTAGGATACTATAACTACTTGAAGTTCTTGGAAAACTTCTGTGAATGTTTATATTTACATAATTTTAAGGACTTTCAGGTCAGTAAATTTTTTTCAAACAAAATTAATAATCATTCATTTGTGTGACCAGAAGAGGGACAGATAAACTCACTTCAATATGTATTTAGGGTTTAGTTTCTCCCATTTCTTTGATTCAGCATAAGGAACAGAGTATTAATTAAGAGGTAATGAGGTTACACACTTACCTAATCTTTAGGCAAGAAAAAGAAAGCCCTCTCTTCTACTACTTTCATTATTACATCCCTTCTAAATTTACTTAATGTTAGAATTACCAGGTAAAGACCACCAAGGAAACATGTTGGTCATATGAAGCTAAGTTCAGTAAATTTGCTCTACAAAAAAATGCTATCTTCACAGGGCTTGAGTAGGGTCTCAGAAGGGAAGAGACATTAAGACTCCTTAAAGTATCAAGCTGATTTTAGGTTGAAATTAGTAAGCATTATATTGGGAAGGGAAATGTCAAGGTTTGTTAACTCTGCAAGTTTCTGAAAGAGTTAACTTCTCTGAAGTCTGCAAACTTTGAAACATAAAGACTAATATGGAGAGTTAGTGCTGCTCTGGTCTTCCTGTAATAGAATGGTTCTGATAATGAGTTTTAAAAAGTAATTTGAGCTTACCTCTCTTACCACCCCCCACCCCCACTCCCCATATCTGTTTTATTTCTTAAACTCCACATATGAGTGAAATCATATGATACTTGTCTTTCTCAGAAGGATTTAATTCGCTCAGCATAATACACTCTAGCTCTAGCTCCATCCATTTAGTTACAAATACTTTGTGTTGCACATTATGGCTTGGTACAGTTGATCTTTTTTTGCAAATCATAATACACTTTTCAAGATGTAGTTTTGCTCGCATTTCTTAGTTCTAATCCTACTTCTGCTTCTGTTTTAGCCTAAGAGGAAAGACAGTCCATTATTTTAAGAAAACAAGACCATTCCAGATCTTCACTGACTCTCCCTATTTCATGATTATATGTCAAATATTAATAATCTTGATATCTATAATTGCTGGACCTTCTTGTTCTTACTTTTGAATGATCACATTTTTGAAATACATAATTTAGTGGTAGTCACACAGCAGAATTTAAGATTCTAGACATTGAGGAGCTAACACACTTGGTAAACTAAATATTTGATAACTAAACCACAGATATATGCTAAGATCTTCCTTTCATTACCAGTAGCTTTCTAATTTTAATTTGGATTTGTATTAGCTAACTTTGTCAGTGTTTGAGGAATTGGCAGACTATCAGGTGAATGTCAAAGATAAAGATTTGCGGAGTACCATGACTAGATAGGAGAATCCTTTTAAAGTATAGGTAAAGCACAAAACCACAGAAGGATGATGAGACAATCGGTGATCCTGTTCTTGAGTGGTTTGGAAAAAGGACTCGTTGTGGCCTGGCAGCCTATTGGTTTGCAACATCATCTTCTGGAGATTCCTTATAGATTATCTCCAACAAATATAGTTTTGGTAGTTTGGGTTTTGTTTATGTAAAATAGACAAAGTTGATTCAGCAGTTGATCAATCTTTTAGAACTTCTCTGTGTGATAACTCTTAAGAATACTTTTATATTCCTCAGGGGCACCTGGGTGGCTCAGTGGGTTAAAGCCTCTGCCTTTGGCTCAGGTCATGATCCCGGGGTCCTGGGATCAAGCCCCGCATCGGGCTCTCTGCTCCGTGGGAGCCTGCTTCCTCCTCTCTCTCTGCCTGCCTCTCTGCCTACTTGTGATCTCTGTCTGTCAAATAAATAAATAAAATCTTTAAAAAAAAACACACACAAAAAGAATACTTTTACATTCCTTTCCAAGAAGATTCAAGTTTAGTCTTTCTCTGCTATTGTTTCAAAAAAACACCCACTCTCTCAGCCTAGGAGAATATAGAGACTGATTACATGGTGCTCAGAAAGGTGGTATATACCAATTAATGGTAAAATGATAAACAAGTGGCTCTTGATTCCTTATATCAAGCAGCATTATTAGAATGGGAAAAGGATGAATTCTCTATTGAAATATAGCACACAATAATTTGTAAACATGTCATCAGTGATTAACCTGGGGGGGGGGAATATGTTATGAACAGCATTCAATTTATCCTATATACTGAACTATGGATGCCATCAACTGACAAGGTTGTTTAAATCTTAAGACAAAATATATTTGTTGATGTAGTTAAGAGTTAACATATTTTCTTGACTTCGCATTTACCATTTCTCTTTCCTTCATCTTGAGGTTGTCTATTGTATTTTTTACAGAATTTTATCTTTTATTCATTAGTTTACTCTGTTCAGTTAGCCACTGTGTAGCACTGTCTATTGTATTTTTTTATCGCACCCCAAGCAGACTAAGACACTTCTTAAGGTGGAAACTTAGATTGTGGACTTATTTCTTCCTTCTTCTATCCTATATGCATTTAAATCTCTAAATTTCCAAATCACTGGTTCAGAAGTCTCTCCCCAAATTTAGGTATATTAGTTAACCTCTAGTGAGATTCAAATATTTTAAAATTTCCCTTGAGTCTTCTTTGGGTTTTTTAGAAGTCTGTTAATTTTTTAATATTTTGTTATTTTTATAGTGATTATAATTATATCTACTTAATTATATCATGGCCAGAGAAAATATTGTTAAGATTTCAATCTTTTGAAATACACTGAGGCTTGCTTATGACCAAGCATGTGATCAGCCTTGGAAAATATTCCATGACACTTAAAAAAATGTTACACTCCTATTCTCATTGAAGTTGTCTGCAAATGTCAATTTTGTTACATTAGTTAACAATTTTACTTGCATCTTCCATCTTGTTTTTAGCCAAATTTTTTAATCATTAGTGATAGAATGTTATAAAAATCCATTGCCTTTGCCTTTTTCATTTTAGTTTTGTCTGTTTTCTTTTCATGTATTTTGAAGCTCACTTAATTAGTTGCATGCACATTTCAGATTACTATGTTAACCTCGTTGCTCCTTTTACCATTAAATGTCCCATTTTATCTTTAGAAATAATCTGTTTTAAGACAGGCTTCCCTATGACTCTGCAACTGCACTACTGGGTATTTACCCCAAAGATACAGATGCAGTGAAAAGAAGGGCCATCTGTAACACCAATGTTCATAGAAGCAATGACCACAGTCACCAAATTGTAGAAGGAGCCAAGATGCCCTTCAACAAATGAATGGATAAAGAAGATATGGTCCATATATACAATGGAATATTATGTCTCCATCAGAAAAGATGAATACCTAACTTTTGTATAAACATGGACGGGACTGGAAGAGATTATGCTGAGTGAAATAAGTCAAGCAGAGTCAGTTATCATATGGTTTCATTTCATAAGGAATAACACAGAGGACACTGGGAGATGGAGAGGAGAATTGAGTTGGGGGAAGTTAGAAGGGGATATAAACCATGAGAAACTGTGGACTCTAAGAAACAAACTGAGGGTTTTAGAGGGGAAGGGGGTAGGGGGTTAGGTAAGCCTAGTGGTGGGTATTAAGGAGGGCACGTATTGTGTGGAACACTGGGTGTGATGCATAAACAATGAATCTTGGAATATTGAAAAAATGAAATAAAAATTTAAAAAAGGCTTCATCTAATATTACACATTAATATCGATGTGTATCAATATGGCCATGATACGCAAATTCTTTTGGTTATTGTCTCACGTATCTTTTTTCCACCCTTGCCTTTGAAACATTCTCCATCTTTATATGTAACGTGTCTTTAGATGACATACACTTAGTCTTAATTTTTGATTCACCCTTACACTGTTTTATAATTGTAATATTTATTGCATTTTCATGTAATGCAATTGTTTATTTAGTTGGTCTTACATCTACCATTTTGCTAGTTTTTTCTCATTTGTCCTTTCTAGATTTTGTCTATTGGCTGTGGTTCCTTAGTCATTGTTCGTTAATATGTTCTACAAGAGGGAATGCTAACAACTGAAGTTGAACAAGTAATAATAAAGAGAAATCATAAAGCAAGCATTTTATATGTCCTCCTAATGAGGCTAAATTTTAAAGAGACCTAATGATACTGAAGAGTCAATAATATTATTTTGTCACTTAAGATTTGCTTTGAATAAGAGCATGTCATATGAAGAGTATCTGGATGAAACTAGACCAAGAAGGAGGAGGGTTTATAAGCGATCTATAAAAAGTCTGTTCAAACATACAAAGAGCTTGAAATTAAGGAATTCAAAATAAAGATGAAAAAGAGGACACATATGAGAAAATTCATAGGAAAAACTGTTGGAATCTGGTGATTGAGAGACATGGAGGTTTTGACCGTGAGTGTTTCTAAGACACAATTGAGTTTCTGTCACAAGAACCATGGTTGTTGACAGTATCATTCATTGAACAAGGCATGCTAGAAAACAGGTAGACTTGAAGAGGGCTTGAGTTTGTTTTAGGACTTGATGTGATTATGCTGAGTGAAATAAGTCAAGCAGAGAGAGTCAATTATCATATGGTTTCACTTATTTGTGGAGCATAACAAATATCATGGAGGACAAGGGGTGTTAGAGAGGAGAAGGGAGTTGGGGTAAATTGGAAGGGGAGGTGAATCACGAGAGACTATGGACTCTGAAAAACAATCTGAGGGGTCTGAAGTGGCGGGGGGGTGGGAGGTTGGGGTACCAGGTGGTGGGTATTATAGAGGGCACGGATTGTATGGAGCACTGGGTGTGGTGAAAAAATAATGAATACTGTTTTTCTGAAAATAAATAAATTTAAAAAAAATTTTTAAAAAAAGGACTTGATGTGTTTTCAGATATTTGCAGGATGCCTACCTATCTAATTAGATGCAAGATAGAAAAGTCTGGATATTCAAAAAAATTTTTGGTCTAGACAAACAAATGTGGAAACCAACTGTAGGTAGTGTTTGAATAGGGAGAATGAAATTTCTTCAGGTGTGTATAACTGGGGATTTACATGTGTGTATGTAAATACACACATATACATGTGTGGACTTATATGTGCACACACAGGACTATACGTGAGGGTGTTTTGAAGTGGTGTGTGCAACAAAATCTAAGGTCTCTTTCAACACCAAACAAAATAAAACAAAGTGCACACTAAAAGTGAATTCTGTAGACATCAAAATTGATAAGGAGACTCCTTCCCAGTTCAACCATTAGCTTTTATCTATGAAGTTATTCCATTTAATGTTCTGTTTGGATTGCAATTATTGCAAGAGAGTTGGGGCTTTTTGGATTCTGATTACATTTCTGGGAATATTTTTAGTCTGTTTGCTCATGAGAAGTTAATAACCAGCCTCACTGCATAAAAAAGACTATGATCTACTCTAGAAGGACAACTGTGCAGAGTCTAACAACACTGCCTTAACTTTTAATGGAGCAGATCTTAATTATATCCAATTTCAGCAGATTGTAAAAAAAAATTCTTTTTTCATACTGAAACTTGGTCATTTTACATGATTCATAAACCAGGACTTTTAAAACATTCATCATGGGTTTTTATTATAGCAATATTTGAAATGTATTCTTAGAATTCAGAATTGCCTAAATCAATCTGTGCAAACTTTTGCTGGTAACATAGTAGGTTAGAAGGGGAATAAGGAATTAGCAACTCCAAGGTGGAACAATTAAGGAATGAAGAAGATTCAGATGAGAACTGTTACCTAGGATACATGTGCCACACACAGTGACCTTTTCTTTTCTGGTGGTTTCACATGTTTTCACAGATACTCGATGAGCCAGTTTATGCTACAGGACACCAATATCTGAACACTGCCGGACTGCCTTCTCATTGTATGCCCAGTGCTCAGTCACTTAAACATCAATGTCACACTGGTTTCAAGATGATATACATATACTGAAAGTGAGATGCTTATGTTTATGACTTTAAAAAAATATATTATCATTCAAAAATAGCACTGCCTTTGTTAAAGCTTAGACTGTTATTAAAATATTTCCCATTATCATCTTCCTACAGGGCAGAAATAAATAAACAAGGAAAATAAGTTCTCTTAGGAATGCTCTTTTCTCATTTCCATGGAAAACTCATACTCTTCATATGAAATATATTTGTTTTCTATTCAGGCTGCAGTGTTTCTTACCCCGATTCACTGATATTCATTCTGCTAACTTCATGCTTTACTGCATATCCTAGGGCTATGATAATTTACACACCCTCTGCCTGCATAGGATGTTGCAGGTCAAATTGTGCCTGTTGACAGAAAATGATACAGTGATGCAATTCTCTGCTTCTGGTCTGTGCCTGGACTGCTGCACCCACAAAAATATTTGTCTATCTAGTTAAGGCAAAACACTCTATAGAATCATGCATGAGGACAGGCAATGTAGTCACTATGCAGAAAACAGAGTATATGCTTTTAGAGATCAAGGCTGGACTTATTCATCTTGTCCCATCCCCTTTGAACCCGTTCCTGAAAATCTGATATTCTGGTTTACATTTAAAAGTTGCTTAAACCATGAGAGTGAAGGACTGCTTCAAAGAAAAACAAAACACTAGCCAATACTTTCAGGGATAAAACATGTCAAATTCATATTCTTCTTCAATTTTTCTCTTAAAGAGATTTGCTATTTGTTCTATAAACCCCTAAAGTGTTTGTTCCTTATGCATGTGTGTAAATATCCATCTTATTCCAAATATTAATATTTTAAACTTGCATAATTTTAATGTCCTATTTAATATTTTATAAGATTCTCACAAGCACCCTATTTCTACTATAACATGAGTTGTTTAGTACCAAAATATGTGCTTCGTTTATATCTGTAATAGTGCCCAGGAGATTATCTGACATTTTAAGTTGATATTCTAACTGTTGAGTGAAAAAGTAAATGAATGAGTAAATAAATGCATCAATCAATTTCACTAGAGCACCACAAAGTATGTCAGCACCACAGGCTAACTCTTGAACTCCATTCAGATTACTAATGAGAAGTAGGACAAAGGAATGTTGCTGATGAAAGAAAGAAAACAAATGAAACACACACATTCTTGGAGGTGTACAGAGATAGAATGCATCAAGCCATAGAGTAAGGATCAAAGTGGAGGAACCCTAATGGGCCCAGTGGAAAAGTTCAGGTTACTGGATTTAAGGTATTTTGTCTCCAGAAACTACAGTTAGGTAAAGTGGGAATTAGAGTCATAAAGAAAGATGGGCAGCAAAAGGAGAAGAGAAAAAGAACATACTTTCTGTTTTTTATTTCTATTATTGAACAACAAAGTATCACTAACTTAGCCAACTCTGTAGGTCAGAGATCTAGTCATGACATAGCTGGGTTTTCTGCTAGGCGTCTACAAGGGCTGAAATCAAGGTGGGAGCCAGACTGGGTCTCACCTGGAGCTCAGAGTCCTTTTCCTAGCTCACGTGGTCCTTAGCAGAATTCAGTTCCTTGCATTTATAAGACTGAGGTCCAGTTTTCTTGTTGACTATTGGCTGCCAGTGATAAGCAACAGTATATTTTTTTATTTAACTGCTTTAAATATGGAGAGGAACAACACCACACTGCAGGTGCAAAAACAATATTTCAAGCCAATTATATGATACAGAAGGGCATATGTAGCCCAGCTAGTTGTATCTGTAAAGATGAAAAGAAATTAAAAAAAAGGTATGTGGAATAAAAGGGCGGGGACATATTTCAGAGGACAAAATTTGATTTAAGAGGTTACTGCCCATATTGTTTCAGTTAGAGCCAGTGGCACTCAAGCTGACCTGGGGAAAAATAACAATGGCTCAGGCTGAGGAAGAACTGGAAAAATTCCAGAGCTATATGCATCATAGGACAATATGCACTTCGTTCTCCAGTAGAGTTCTTGTTCTAGGAAACTACTATGAAAGAAAAGAAAACACGGAAATTTGAGGAATGAGGACATAGAGAGAAAGGGGGAAGAGAGAGGTACTGGAATGAAAAGGGCTAAAGGAATAAGAGCAATATGCATTTCAGATAAGGTCAACAAGTGTTGCAAATGGCAGGAATACAGAATAGCAGCACTAACAGAAATAAAGAAAAGGACTATGGAAAAGAAATACACATATTTCCCAGAGGTGGCATTCCAGCTGATCCCAGGCTCTTCCCAAAGTATGTCTTTGCCTTGTTGTTCCCTGGCCAACTTCCACTTCTGACTCTTGAACGGCTACCCACAGTGTTCTCTTGTGGTCCTTAGCTTGCAACCTCTCTTCCAAATCTGCCTTTCCTGGCAATTTTCCAAATTGCCTTTAGCATGCTAAAAGTAAACTGGAAGGATTCTATTTTTCCAGAACTATTTTTAAATTGGTTATTATTTATTGCTGTGGAAGCGTGACCTAGTGAACTAATTCCCTTAATGATTCTACCTGATAAAGCTTAATGAAATTTCCCCTCTGGGAATTGCTCATTTTGTTACAAGGAAGGGATTACCCAAGAGTGGGTTTTTCAGACAACAAATAGCTGATTGAGAAGCAGGGTCTTCCCACGTCTACTAAAATTAAACTACACACATTTTAACAATGTTTATTCTTCTGATCCATGAGCATGGAATGGTCTTCCATCTTTTTGTGTTTTCTTCACTTTATTTAATAAGTGTAGTGCCTAGAGCAATCTATACTTTCCATGCCATCCTGATCAAAATTCTCCTGGCATTTTTCAAAGAGCTGGAACAAACAATCCTAAAATTTGTATGGAACTAGAAGAGACCCTGAATCGCTAAGGAAATGTTGAAAAAGAAAAACAAAACTGGGGGCATCACATTGCCTGATTTCAAGCTTTACTACAAAGCTGTGATCACCAAGACAGCATGGTACTGGCACAAAAATAGACACATAGACCAGTGGAACACAGTAGAGAGCCCAGATATAGACCCTCAACTCTATGGTCAAAAAGTCTTCAACAAGGCAGGAAAAAATATACAGTGGAAAAAAGACACTCTCTTCAATAAATGGTGCTGGGAAAATTGGACAGCTATGTGTAGAAGAATGAAACTTGGCCATTCTCTTACAGCATACACAAAGATAAACTCAAAATGGATAAAAGACCTCAATATGAGGCAGGAATCTATCAAAATCCTAGGGGAGAACACAGGCAGTAATCTCTTCTACATGAGCCACAGCTCATGTCAAGACATGTGTCCAAAGGCAAAGGAAACAAAAGTGAAAATGAACTTTTGGGACTTCATTAAGACAAAAAGCTTCTGCACATCAAAGGAAACAGTTGACAAAACAAAGAGGCAACCCATGGAATTCAGAGAAGATATTCACAAATGACACTACAGGCAAAAGGCTGATATCCAAGATCTATAAAGAACTCCTCAAACTCAACATGCACAAAACAGATAATCATGTCAAAAAATGGGCAGAAGACATGAACAGACTCTTCTCCAAAGAAGAAATACAAATGGCTAATAGACACATGAAAAAAAATGTTCATCATCATTAGCTATCAGGGAGATTTAAATTAAAACCACATTGAAATACCACCTTACACCAGTTAGAATGGCCAAAATTACAAGACAGTAAACAACATGTGCTGGAGAGGATGAGGAGAAAGGGGAACCCTCTTACACTGTTGGTGGGTATGCAAGCTGGTGCAACCACTTTGGAAAACAGTGTGGAGATTCCTTAAGAAATTAAAAACAGAGCTTCCCTATGACCCTGCAATTGCACTACTAGGTATTTACCCCAAAGATACTGATGTAGTGAAAAGAAGGGCCATCTATACCCCCATTTCATAGCAGCAATTGCCACAGAGATTATACTGAGTGACATAAGTCAAGCAGAGTCAGTTATCATACAGTTTCACTTACTTGTGGAGCATAAGGAATAACATGAGAACACTGGAATATGGGGCAGAGAAGTGAGTTGGGGGAAATTGGAAGTGGAGACACACACCATAAGAGACTGTGGACTCTGAGAAACAAACAGAGGGTTTTGGTGGGGTGGGGGTGAGCCTGGTGGTGGTATTATGGAGGGCACATATTGCATGGAGCACTGGGTGTGGTGCTTAAACAATGAATTCTGGAACACTGAAAAGAAATAAAATAAAATAAAATGAAAAAAATTAAACTACACACATACACGTTCAGTTGTCCTGCAAATACAGCTAGCCCTGGGTGAAGGTCATGAAGCTGTGAGAGAAGAAAATCTGATCTTTCAACTGTGCATCCCTTATTTGTACCCTACACATTATCATTTGTGATCCTAAAACAAAGTCCAGGCTAAGAAAGTATGATAATGATAAAATTCTGGTTTGTGACTTCATTTAGGGGGAACACACTACAACGAGCATTTACTGAGGGATCTGCTACGATCAAACAGCACATTCAACATTAAGGATACAATACTGAGTCATTGTTCAGCTGTCATTTAGCTCACAATTTAGCGTACAGTGAGGAAAACAGTCCTATACACAACTACCATATTTTGGCAATTCTAAAACACACTTTTTATTTATACTTGATTACCTCTGAAATAGAGATCACTTCTGAAACTGAAGGCATCATAGTTTCATGTGAACCACTTCTATTTCTTAATGATGTGTCAAGTAACAGGGCACATTGCAATCAATGACACCTTAGATTTAAGAAATAAAACTCTAATTATAAAGATAGAAATGCTACATGGATCTTATTAAAGAACAAAGGAGAAAATGAGAGAAAACCATGTCAAACTTCATAGAGGAGTTGATTCATTGGGAGTATTGATGAAAGTTCAAAAGATTTTACCAGGGAGGAGGAATAGGTCTTCTGATCACAGTGAACAGCAAGAACTTATTACATTTTTATCTTAACACAATGGCAACACAGTGTGATGGTTTATAGGACTCCTTGGAAGCCGGGTATGCAATGAAACTGGAAAGGTAAGCTGTGATCAGATAGGAAAAACCTTTAAATGACTCTAAGTGTAGGTTTCTAAGCACTAGTAGAATATCATTTGTTTGATTCCTTGAGGTTTGTTATGCTTTCTTCATGTGTCAATGATAGTGAGCTCATATTAATTTTGACTACCTGACAGTTTTAACTAGCTTAAAGGAAGCTTGTGGAAGCATTAGGAGTATTCAAGGTTAAGTTGTCTTATAAGGCAGGTATTTATTTGATTCTTAGCTGGGTGACTTCCAACCCTCAAATAACAAGAAATACACAAAGGTGGAAAAGAACAGTGATTTTTCCACAAAATTATTCAATGAACATGAGTTTCCTGTTTGGGAGTTATCCATTCATTAATGAGTTTTATTAGTATGAGGTTTTAAAACTTTCTTTGGGGACTTAAATGTGTATGTCTCCACTCCCTTCCCCACCTGTAAGAGGGGATGACAGTCATTGCTAGTATTAAAATTGCCACAGGAGAGGAACAGGTTTGATAATGATTATTTTGTTAGCTTTTCTTTTGTTGTTGTTGCTGACTGAGGAACTGTTAGACATGAAGTCAGTAACTCAGGATTCACTTGGCTCTCAAAAATCGTATCTCTGGCATCACTGTATAGCCAAGACTATTTTTTGTCCAAGAATCCTCACAAGTTCTTGTTTTGTGTTAGGCCAACATGTGACAGAGAATGAGTTATCAGCACAGTGTGGTCAATCTAGATCTGATTCTCAGACCCAGGCGAGGCTGCAGAGAACAGGGACACACTATGGGCTGTGGATTAGGGAGGGCAACTAGTGGACAGAAAGAGAGGCACTGCTGGCCATGCTCAAAGTCTTCGAGGTATGCTAACATGTAGTCACTCCACTCCCCAGCTGTCCTCCCATCAGTGGTCATTAAGGTATTCATGTTAGTTATTAGGCTATTACTACTCTTCAGTTCCAAACCCCCACTTTTTTCTTTTAAAGACTATGTATTTATTTGTCATAGGTGGGGGGCACACAAGCAGGGGGAGCAGCAGGCAGAGGAAGAGGCAGGCTTCCTGGGGAGAAGGGAACATGATGCGGAACTGGATCCCAGGACTCTGGGATCATCACCTGAGCCAAAGGCAGACGCTCAACCAACTGAGCCACCCAGCCCCAACCCACACTTTTCTCACCACTTCCAGATGTCAGATTAGAACTCTGCAAACAAATTCTTACTTTGACATCTGGATCCTCATCTGCATTCTTTTACACTTTGTTTTAAATAAGCTGGAGAATTTTGGACTGTCAAATGCTGAGGCTGTGATTCATGAATCTTTGCATGCCTGGTACCAAACATGATGCCTGACAAAGAGTAGAGCTGAAAAAATGTTGCTTAATGAATGAATGAAAGGGCCTGGAGTAAGGCAGGAATAGGGAAATTAAAAAAGAAGGACGGATTTGGAAACTTTTAACAATTACCAAAATAACTGCTTGGTGGAGTGTGAAGAAAAAGAGGGGATTAGAATACCTCTGGAGTTTGCAGGCAAGCGGGCCCTTAGACAAATGGAGATGCCACCGAGAGATTAGAAGGATGGGAAAAGAAGGGATTGGTGAGGCTTGGAAGTAAATATTCTCACCTTAAACACTCAAGCATTTGTCTGCCCCTTAGCCAGGCGCATAAGCCTTCCTTACACCAGTGATGGGTTTACTTGAAGATAAAGCCATGGTCAGTTCCTACTTCACCTCAAATAGGGTATAATGCAATAAGACCTTTGTGAGGTGTGTCGTTAGGCCAAACTTGCTTCATCAAATGTTGGTGCCTAATATTTGTTAATCAAACTATTGGTGCGTTCCTGATAAATGATATCCTGAGATGTTATTTATCTTGTTCATCTTCTCTTTTAATATTTGAGATATCAGTCACCTGAGCTACAATCTCAATCTGCGCTGGAGCTTTACAAAACTTCCCTTCTCAATTTCCTCATAAGCATTCCTACTGCCACTTATTGTACTTAGCGGCTGAGAGTAATTCCTATCTAGCTTTTCATATCTCAGCTGCAGAGCATTTTCTGCATCCTGAAATTTAATGTTGCTGTGGGAAAGCAACTACCAATTACTTTAAAATAAAGACTAAAAGACAGAACAACCTTCAACAGATGCGTTAGATTTTAAGATAATACAAATACAGAATTCAGGCATTTGCTTATAAAAATTAAACCATTAACATAGAAGCACAATTAAAATAAGTAGGTTCCGGACTCACTTAGAATTATCAATTAAAGCAAAATTCATATAAATTATATATCTGTATTAAATAAATTGAAATGTAACTAATTCCAACCAATTGGAGTAGAAATGCCTAATATGTAAACTGAAGAAACTAGATACTTGTCTTCCTTGGGGTCCTTCCAGTTCTAACTTCTTTGGTTTTTAATAACCTCAGCACTGTCAATCACTGACTCAAACTTCAGCTACAAAACATCATGGAAACTAATGCCCAAGGAGGGCAAATATCATGAGAAGCAGCATAACATGTTTCCTGTGGCTAAAATACATGATGGGAATGTTCACTGTTGTTCCATTTTACCCAAAATATAGTTAACTGACTAACCAGATCAGGAATATTGATTTCTCCAATGACTACTTCTTCTCATTGTTACCTTTCTCTAAACTTTTAATCATTTTTTTTTTTTTAATGGCCAACAGGGGTGCCTGGGTGGCTCAGTGGGTTAAGCCGCTGCCTTCAGCTCAGGTCATGATCTCAGGGTCCTGGGATCGAGGCCCGCATCGGGCTCTCTGCTCAGCAGGGAGCCTGCTTCCCTCTCTCTCTCTCTCTGCCTGCCTCTCCATCTACTTGTGATTTCTCTCTGTCAAATAAATAAATAAAATCTTTAAAAAAAAAAAATAAAAAAAAAAATAAATAAATGGCCAACAGGGCACCTGAGTGGCTCACTCAGTTAAACCTCTGCCTTGGGCTCAGGTCATGATCTCAGGGTCCTAGGACCCAGCCCAGCATCGGGCTCCCTGTTCAGTGGGAAACCTGCTTCTCCCTCTGCCCCTCCACCACTTGTGCTCCCTTGTTCACTTGCTGTCAAGTAAATAAATAAATAATCTTTAGAAAAATAAAAATAAATGGCTATCCCTCAATTTCCATGATGCGCCTTTTCATGTATCTTCCCTGACTGCCTTCAATCTCAAGACTCACTTTTGTAAAAAGTTTTCAAATAACAAATTCATTTAACTTATTCTCTTCCATACAAGCATTCACTTTAAAAACTTTGTTTTAATAGTTTATAAAATACAAAATACAAATACACCACATTGATAAATACCGCTTACCCTATATACTTGCACAATGATCTCCCACTTTGCCCCAACTTGGTTTTCCCACCCAACTAAGGACATGAGGGTAGAGGTCTCTGCCAAAAAAATTGCTTCAGGAAGTAATTTCAAAGTCTCACGCACTCAAAAATACATGTAGCTTCTAGAGGAGTAAGGAAAGTGTGACTGACAATGATGTAGACTATCCACACATATTATACAAGACTGTCTCATACCATGCCAGAGCTCACACTCTTAGATCGGGCTAGAGGTGCTGACGTGGACACACACTTTGCAGGACCCACATATTATAAATACACGACTACAGAAATATGGTAAAGACTCATGGGGGCATCTGTCACTTGGAATTGAGCACTCGAGCCTGGCAGAACCCAAACCCAAACATTAATTCTTATAACACCATTCAGGAAAAAGAAAAAGAAAAAAGAAAAAGCAACTGCATCCAAATGCCATAAAAGTTTATGGGTTGTGCCGCTGCCTATATTGGAATATAAAAATGCTTAGGTTAAGAAAAAAAATCAAATTAATTAAACCGTTAACTACATCCTCTGAGATCACACAAATGTAATAGACTTTCTTTAACAAAATATTATTTCTCAGTGTGCCAAGTGTTTGTTATCTTACTCCTTTTTTGGCTATTCCAATTGGAGACTCTGAATACTCAGTGTGGTATGCCTAACAATTATGATGGGGGTGATAAACAGTTTTGTAATATTAAATAAATCATATTATTCTTAAATTTATATATATAGGGGTTAGAAATAACAAGCTTAAGACTAATACTGATATTTTCTATTGTTTTACATGGACTTTGAACACCAGAACTGTAAATCTTGTTATTTGTACTTAAGAAGTTAGTAAGTTCACTAAGTTAAATATGATTCCATCCTTATGATACAGTTTAATTAAAATTATTAGTATTAATCAACTGTAATGGGTATAAAGCATTTTTATAGGAAATTTGTGTATCAGAAAAGAAAAAACTTTTAAACATGAAAAACAATTTTACCTTTTCAATCTTTCACTTTACATTATTGCTGTATGCATATTTAAACTTTATCACATCGGATATATGCTATTTTTAACCTTTATATTACTAGTGTTACTAGAACACGAACTATGTGAAAATCCTGATTATAACAAAATGAGTCATTTTGCTAAAATAAGCCAAGATAAGTACATTTACTGAAATAAAGATGTGCTAATTTAGGAGTTATTTTAAATTCTTTACTCATCCAAACATTGTCACCTCAAAACAAAACACCCAGACATGCCCAAAAGTAATTAAGTTCATCCACTTTTAATATTTTAATCACAAATTTCTAGCATTTAAATAAGCCTTACTTTTTTCCATAAACTCTTGTCACTATGGAGTTTTTTTTTTTTTTTTTCTTAGTAGTGTAAAACCTGTTTTACTCAGCAGATGGCTCTTAAAATTTTACATATTTGGACTTACATTTTGCTGGCCTCAGTTGATACTGTTGTTTGGGCTCCAGGACTGTCTGGGATGGGTTCACTTTCCATGACATTGTCTGATGGAGACCTGCAGTGCTTCCTTCCAGTTCAGGACCTGGGGACACAGTATGGGACAATCTCTTAGAGCCAAACATGTATACTGTGTTTGGACGTCAAATATACAGAATTTGAGTACTGGAGAGGACTCTAACACAAACCCTTCACTGCATCAGGGAGATCATTGACATGAAGGAAAGTCACTTGAGTTTCTTGAGTTTGAAACTGGATCTTGGGAAAGAGGCAATCATCTCCCTTCAGTGGATCAACTTATATAACAACTATTTCCTGAAGGTATGTTTAGGTTTCTTCACAAGTTGTTTGGTTAATACAACTAATTTAACCAAGAACACATAGCCAACTACCTATGAAACAGAAAAAGAAAAGAAGAGGGGAGAAGAGCCAATAAGGTAATATCTTCATGTTTTGGAAATGTGACATGGTCTTGCTGCTGCAGAGAAAGAATAAAAACAAAAAACTTCCCAAGATCCCAGGACAGTAAGTCCATATGCAGAGAAGAACATTAATTTAGTAGCAGCTCATATTCTTTATCTCTATCTGAACGCTACAGAATTTTTTTAATACAACATAGAATAAAAGGTACAACTTTGGAGGCAATTTGAGATCTTTTAGTCCAAAGCAAATCATGTGGTGTAAGCATTAACCAATCTAAAAGTGTCCTTCAGAAAATTAGAAATCACATACGCTCTTATTTTTTAAATATTTGCTTATACATTTATGGAATTACGGTGCAATATTATGACTTCCATCTCTTGCATTTCTATCAAACTGACATGAATTCCTTTCCTTAAGTGATCAAAAATCGAAAGTAAATAAATGGAGAGAAAAACAGCCCAGACCTGAATCTCAGCCTTGAATGCCACTAGTCCCAGGCTCCCACCTGCTATGGTAAGTAGTGTCTCAAGAAACATCTGTCACAAGGACTCCACCCCTCCCTCTTATCAAGGCTCCACATTCCTTCATAATGAACAAAATTAACCCCAAAATGCAAATATGGTGGGATCATCATGGTAAGTGTCTGCTTAAAAAATCGTGGTCTCACTTCTCATAAGGCAAGGTCTTGATTCCTTAGAATATCTATTTTAAATTGATGTCCAAACCTAACTTTGTGGACCCACAAACTCTAACTCTATGCCATATCCCTAGTCATTATTACCTATAAATGAAGCTTCATCCCCTCATACCTTTGCCCGTCTCATTTCATTACCTCCCCATAACCAACCCAGGTACATCAGGCAAAATCCTGAAAGCTTAGGATCCCAGTTGTCGGATTTTTGTTTATTTGTTTTTCCTATAGTTTTCCCAGCCTCTTCAGACTACAAATTCCCTCTCCATCTGTAATTTCCTCGTGTTTTATACAATTCTCCCTTGCAGCATTTATGTTGAACTTTAAGTGTTTACGAATGTCCCTTCTCTGCTCGACTGTGAGTTCCTGGGGCAGCAAGGACAGAACTTTATTCGTTTTATACGCCCAGCAACTAGTAGGGCACCTGACATGTATAGACCCAATAAATGTTCGTGAAATTGAATCGACTCTTCCAAGGGGCCTATTGGCTTAAAATTACACCAAGGTAGACATTACTAATATAAATCTCTCCTTGAGGGCAGATGGCTTTTATTTTGTTTTTAGGGGAGAGTGCAGAGATTGCTTGAGGGCACCGAAGGTGAGAGAAATATACAAGACATTTTATGACTCTTCCTTTCAATAGATGTTTCCAGTTTTAGAGCCTAATTATATAATGCAGAAGAAAACATCTTTCTTTGTTTATTTCAATGTTGTTGTAGCACTTGGCCAGCAGAGGGAGAAAATACAATATGAAATACAAGCACTGGTATTTAGCTCTTTCCATTACAAATAATGTGATTTCGTATTTTTAAAAACAATTATGTCAGATACATGTGACTCTGATCCAAGAATATGCAGTTACTCAAATAATCTTTACCAACTCCCCAAATTAAAAGTCTCACCCTTATTTTTCTTTAGGATTGGGAGAACTCAGCAGTGCATTTTAGTTGAGAGCCAGTAAGCTCTCATCTGAAATTAATGGAAAATTATGCCTTTCAGAGAGAGCTGCAGTTTCCAGATGCTCATTCCTTCTCTCATTGCACACTGATGAAATCAACTGGAATATTTAGGCCCTAGATGTTCTGTTGCATGGGTTCAAGGGCAGTTAGCCAAAATGTGGTGATGCAAGATGGAACTACTTCTCCTCAACAGCAGCAGACATGCTTCTAAGATGGCCTGTCATGGGGCGGAATGGGTAGGGGGTGATTGTCCATGATGTGTCAGAAATGCAACATGTTTCCACCGATCAATACCACATATGCCTAAGGAAAATCAAATACAGAAAATGCATAATAACAAAAAAGGTAAAATGAGGATGATGACTCACATCAAAACCTGATCTTTTCTGTACATTATAATTCACCACTCTCATGAGCACCCATCAAATAAAATTAGATCTTTAAAATAATGAAACACATGAAGTTTTCGCAACCATTGCAAACACCTACTATTTAGATAATACAGTTTGTAATGAAAACAAAGTTGAGTATTCACAATAGCAGCTGTTGCAGATAGTTTGTGAATACAATACACCATCCTTCCTTCTGACACAGTAGAGAGCTCTATATTCTCCAAATTCTGCTATTATAGATATGATATATACTATGTATATTATTTATGTACATTGGATAGACATATACATATACATACATACTTTTGGTTTGGCTGTCTCTCCTCATACCTTTCCTATTCTTAAGTCAACCATTTCAGTGATTATCATCAACACTATCTGTCCAATTATCCAAACCTCAAATTTGGACTGTATCCATAATACCTTACTCTCCTGTACTCCCACGTCCAAACATTCAGGAAGTCTTACTGACTCTACCATCTCCACGTGTCATACAGTTAGAGTCCTCACAAATACCACAGCCACTGGCGTAGCATCAATATCCATTCTTTTCCTCCTAGTTCACTACTTCATCTTACTACAGTCACTTCACTAGAATACTCCTCCACACTGCATTTAGAGCCTTTTTCATTTTTTTTAAGATTTTTAAATTTATTTATTTGACACAGAGAGAGATCACAAGTAGGCAGAGAGGCAGGCAGAGAGAGGGGGGGAAGCAGGCTCCCTGCCGAGCAGAGAGCCCAATGTGGGGCTTGATCTCAGGACCCTGGGATCATGACCTGAGCAGAAGGCAGAGGCTTTAACCCACTGAGCCACACAGGTGCCCAGCCTTTTTCATTTTTTAAAATGTTGACATTACAGGGGTGCCAGGGTGTGTCCGTCAGTCAAGTATCTGCCTTTAGCTCAGGACATGATCCCTGGGCTCTCGATCTAGCCTTCTGTAGGGCTCCCTGCTCAGTAGGCAGTCTGCTTCTCCCTCTGGCCCTTGCCTAGCTTGTGGAATCTCTCTCTCTCAAATAAATAAAATATTTTAAAAAATAAATTTTGACATTACTGATTCATATAGGATTATAAGAAATAATTCACAGAGATCATGTGTACCATGTACTCCATTTCTCCCAAGGGTAACTTCCCCAATGGTAACTCCCATAGTACCATGTCACAACCAGGATATTGGCATTGATACAGTACCCCCAATGCTCCTTCATTTTACCCCCTTATGACCACATCTACTTCCCTTTTCCCTCCCATAGGCCTAATCTGTTCTCCATGTCTCTAATTTGGGGATTTGGGGATGACACTATATAATCCTTTGGTATTATTTTTTAATCAACATAATTCTCTGGGGATCCATCCACATTGTTAGGTACAAATGTACTATGTTCCTTTTTATTGTCAAGTAGCATTCCATGATGTATATGTGCCACAACTTGTTTAACCATTCACTTTGAAGGACATCTTAGTTGTTTCCAGTTATTGGTTATTGTGAGTAAACTTGCTGTAACAATTTACATATAGGTTTTTGTGTAAACCTAACTTTTTATGTATCTGGAATAAATGCCTAAGGAGGGCAACTTCTGTGTCATATGGTAGGTTCTTGTATAGTTTCAAAAAAAAAAAACCAATCTTTTCCAGAAAATCTAGGTCACATTTTATAATATCCCCATTAATGTAGAGTGATACAGTTTCTCTGCATTACCAGCACATAGTGTTATTTTTTATTTTAGTGATTTTGATAAATATAAGGTAATATCTCATTGTGGTTTTAATCTGCACTTCCCTAATGTCTAATGATGTGGAAATCTATTCATGTGTTCTTCTGCCATCTGCATTTCCTTTTCAGTGAAATGTCTTCTCCTTTGCTCTGCCCTTTGATCTTTCACTGCTGAGTTTCAAGATTTCATTGCATATTCTAGATACTAGTCCATTGTTGGATATGAGGCTGGCAAGTACATTTTCCTACTCTGTAGCTTGTGTTTTCATTCTTCCAACAGAGTCTTTCACAGGACTAAACTTTTAAATTTCAATGAAATCTAATGTCTCATTTTTTTATTTTATGGAATGTATTTATGGTGTGAACTCTTTCTGCCTAATCATTGAGCAGAGACTTCTTCTTGAGTTTTCCTGTTAAATTTAAGGTTTTACATTTAGATCCATGATCCATTTTGATTCATTTTTATATACAGTGTGATACCCAGGTCAGGGTTGGTTTTATTATTAGCAGTAGTAGCAGTAGTACGATGTCTAATAGCTCCAGCATCATATCATGAAGATTCCTCCATTAAATTCCATGTGCATTTTATCAAAACCCATTGTGTTTATTCGTATGGATGTAATTCTAGGTTATCTAGTTTGTTGCACTGATCTATGTGTCTAACCCTTAGACAATACTACATAGCCAATTACTATAGCTATATAATAAGCTTGGCAATTTCTTAAAAACAATGGCCACTGATAGAAGGATAATACAGAGTTAAGGGAATGTGTAACAAGTCTTATTTTCGAAAGCATAGTAGACCCAAAATATGACTTGAGGACCCTGAGACTGAAGGATGTAAATAGTTAAATCCAGATGGAGGACTGGCAGACTTGAGGATTCAACCACCAACATAGACAGGGTTTAAGGCACAGACATCCTGTGGGCAGAGTCTATGCAGCTATCATCACTTAGAATCCATGCTTTTTCATCTAGCACACTCATCTGAAAAACATAGCCCCTCTACTAGGGTGCTTTGTAACAAAGGTTGCTTGAGCACAGGACCTTGGTCTCCAAGATAAGCCCAGACAATGACCTTTTACTGGCTCTTATTCCTGACTAGCCCGACTCTCCAGCCTATTTTTAGCTTCTGGGTAAAACTCCAGCCACTGCCTACCTATTTTCCATCCATCTTTTTCCCTACTTCCCTTACCTCGCCACCCTCTGGACAAGAATCTCACTGAATCTTAGCTATTGTTATCACCCACTATCTTCCTCAATACACATATACACACATACACACTTTGATCCACATACACAAATTTAATGTAAGAGACTCTTCTGTTCTCAACCACAAATTAACCAAACCACTCACTTCCTGCCTGATTTCCTATGCATAAGAAAGGGACAAATCCAACCACATTCAAAGATAAAAATTTCCATCTAGATTCAAGGATTAATATGATGACCCACATAAAATAATATTAGATGTCTAATTAAGAGAAAGGCTAGAGGAAATACTTAAGCTTTGAAGTGACAGCAGAAATTCAAGCTGGTTGAGCAAGGATTGACAATGACCCCCAAAGGCTTAATCCCATATACCTGGGATTAAGACAAAAATGAGAAGATTAAATTAAATGAGAAGATCTATTACACACACCCCCATTTTTATACTTTTTGCCCTGTCCATTGACACTAGCTACATTATTTTCTTGTCCCTGAAAAATAGTTCATTTAAATTTATTCATATATTTTTTATCATTCCCATCAATGAAATTCCATTGGTTTCTCATGAGTGCCTAACCATTCAAATTATAAATGTTCATTGCTGTAGGACTTAAAATTATCTTCCAGAACAGCAGGTGTTGCCAGATTGAAATTAGTATGTATATCACACAGTGATCTGCCTCTACTTTACGACCAGCTAACTGACTGACAGACTAAATACTGGGAATTTTATCTATACTCTGTATCATTTATACTACTGTGTTGTCTTGCCATGCAAAAATACTTTCTGCAACTTGAAATAACTCGTTCTGTAGTCTCAAGTGTAGAAAAACATATTGCCACAATTTCTGGGTTCTGGATAGATCCTTCAGAGAATGGTCATTGTAGCCATGGAATTCAGTGTTAACATCTTTTTATGGGCTGCACTAAAGACTGAGTTTGCCACATAATGTTGATTTCACTTAATCTAGAATATTATCACAATTTATATTTTTGTAATACAGTGTTTTTCTTGCTCCTAGATGATAATATGAATGGTAGAGTGGAAGGAGACAGAAAAGGAAAGCAACAAAGAATCCGGACAATATCATATGACAGCAGTGAAATTTAATGTAAGTATACTTTTACTGTGGCTGAAACAATGTGAAAGTGGCTGTGGTAGTGAATAGACTGTTCTAAGGAATAAAAGACGGTGGGGGAACAGGTGCAGAAGAGTGCAGAAGGGAAGAGTAGTGATTCAAATGGAAGCCAGAGATAGGGATACGTCTCAAACCTTGCAAGACATTATAGCATATGTTAAAGATTTTGGTTACTATTCTCAGGACAAGAGAATTAGATCAGCTTTTAATCAGAAAATTTAATTATAGCACTGTTTAGAGATAACCCAGTCATTGTCAAATCAGATTCCAATGACTGATTCTATCTGTTAATATGTATCAGCCATTAAAAAAAAAATCTTCAAAATATTGATAATCTGTCTAGGTCAGTAATTGTGGCTATAGTGTGTATGTTGATTTTTGAGTTTCTTGAATGTACATTTAAGGTGAAATTGACAAAATTTCATCTATTTATTTTTTAAAGCGACAGTTGAAATGTTTCACAGGATAGGTGATTATTTATTTATTTATTTGACAGCAAGGGAGAGCATACACACAAGCAGAGAGAGGGGAGATGAGCTGGGAGAGAGGGAGAAATCCTCAAGAAGACCCCCTCCTGAGCATGGAGCCCAGTGGGGGCACTCGATCACATGTACCTGAGAATCATGACCTGAGTGGAAACCCAAAGTCCAATGCTTAACCAAATGAGCCCCCCAGGTGCCCCAAGGAAAGCTTTTAAGGAACTATTATGAATGACTTGTATTTTGGACCAGCTTGTGCTCAAGGACACACTTTGAGATAAACAAGACTATATGTGAAGACCCAGCTGGTCAGAAGATCCCTGTCTAACCCTAGTATTTTTGAACTTTATTCCTAACTTGTGGACTAGAGAAAAAAACGTATTCATTTAGCTGCATGGTGTTTCACAATAGGACAATTAGGTTTAAACTTCTGACTGAAATGATATGATAGGAAGCTTATGTTCAGCAAGAAAGAATTTTTCTCCCAGTAACTACTCAGTTACATTATTTTCCACTCCCAGTGCTTGATACATCTGTGAATCCTTTAGATCCCACTGTCATTTCAGTCCAGTGTATCACACAACTTTGAGAAGTTTGCTATCTATGTTTTAGGGATATTAGTCCATGGTACTCCTCAGCATCTTTTCAGAAGCCTGGTGTAGATTCAGCATTTCAAAATCCTACAAGTACTGCTCTCCCTTCAGCTAACGCCAGGTAGATTTTTGATAAGTGAGTAGCAGACATTTGGGGAGGATAATAATCAGGTAAGAGAAGTACACCAAATGTTGCTGCCCCAACTCCTCAGAAAGAAAAGCTAAAATTCAACTCCATATAAATCCAAGTTTCCAAGGGAATGTCCTTAAAAATTCTGCCTTGTCTATTTTTCTGTTTCCAGTGACAGTAATACTTTTTGTAACTTGCTATTTCATCCCAGATTATATTTGAGCGGAACTAGAATCAGCATAAAGAGATAACACAGGTGAAAAGGCAGCACATCTTTCTTCTTTCCTTTTGTATATACAGTGTGGAGCTACTCTTTAGCCCTTTCTCCAATCTGAGAAAAATGTAGCTCCCAGACATTTGAAAGGTTAGGAATTTAATGGACAAGAGATAAATATATTCTGCAGCTCCTGTGACTGGATATTCCCCTGTGGGTGATCTCCTAAGTCTATGGGTTGATGACAGATGCTGCGAAGCAGGAAATCAAGCCTGTCTACAGTAGCTGTTCACACTTTTCATTAAGAAGAGGGTTATGTCCCAGATTCTCTTGGGTCAATGTGTACCCCTCACAACCACAGTATCTGAATAACGTAAGTGAGCCCGGAAATATAGCAGTAAGATTCAAAGGGAGTGGGGTCAGGTTATGCAGAGAAAAACACACCTCAGATCACACTATTCATAAAGTATGAAAAATTCCTGGAAGGTATGATAGTGTATAATGTGCACATTCCATCATCAGAAGTTCATATTCATGCATTCATGTATCTCTTCTCAATACACACCTAAGTCTATCATCTCACTACATTCTTAAAATTTTTTAAGGTCCCTATATTTTGAAAGGCCTGAATCATAAAAGAAGAGTCTGATGAGAAGTTAAAATTCCCTAAGAATCAGTGCACCTTATTTAACTTCACAGGGAACTAAAGCCTGTAATTGATTTTCAAATCTGCTTGAGGACATGGCCCTGAGTGTCTGAGGATAATGGCTCAGTGGAAATCTGTGGCTACTATTATAGCTCAAGAACTAAACCTTTAAAGCCCGCAATAAAACAGCTCATCTATGGAGAAGATAAACTAAACTTAAGACATAGCAGAATACCATAACATTCCAGCATTCGGTGGAACAACTGGTCCACAGTGCATGCATCCAGTGTTGCTGGGACCTTAAGACAATCACTGAAATGGCTAGCTTTGACTGGGAGAGCTCTCCTGAGATACTGTCTTGGAGGATTTGCTTCTGTCTTTGGTTGGACTCCTAGATTCTTTTCCACATTGCAGCTACTGGGACTCATAGGTCCAAAACTGCTTCTTCATTTACTTGTCTGGTATCTGGGCTGAAACAATCAGAGCAGCTGGATCTAACCAGGCATTTTGTTCTTATGCTCTCCATAGGATAGCTAGTCCGGGCTTCTTCACAGAATGGCTATCTCAGAGGAGTTTCCTACAGGGCAGCTGGTTTCCCCCCAGAGTGATTGGACCAAGTCTAGGCAGAAGCTGCCAGACTTTTAACAAAAACTTGGAAACTTACAAAAACAATCCAGAACAAAACAACCCTCAAAAGAATGAAAACATTATTTCCACTCCCTCATATTGGTCAAGTCATTCAGATCCCAGAGGAGGGGAATTAGACTTCATCTCACGATAGTGGATTTGCAAAGAATTTGCAGCATTTTAAATATATCTTGAAACAAAAAGACATTCACAGTGAGAAGATATATATTTAATTCTTTTCCTCTCTTCTATACTTAATCCAAGCAACTTGAATGTTCTAGGCTTCTGTTTTTCCCATCTGCAAAGTGGTTAGTATGATTCCTGCCCTTCCTACTTTCCCAAAATAATGCCACAACACAAAGAATAAAAAATATGGCAGGGCATTAAGCTATTTAAGAAAAATTTGAATTTTGCATAAAAAAAAGAAAAGCATCTGAATTAATACCATTACCTTGGGGTAAGATGGAGCTAAATTTAACACAGCTCTACCACTATAGTTATAAGGCCATAGGCAAACTACGGAGTGTCACTGAGCTTTGCTTTCCTCACTTCTAAAATAGTGAAGAATAACAGAGCCAACTTTACAATATATAGTATGTAGCATATTTAGGACAATTCCTATTACAAAGCATGCAATAAATATTAGCATATAGTTATAATTTATTTCCATCAAGTGTGAACTCATGATATACTGATGAATGACAGGACCATGATCTTCATGCTGATGAAGACCAGACCACATTCAATACCCTAAAGGTGTCACTTTAGAGAAGGCAATGTGCTATAAACCATCTTTTTCCCCTCTCTTTATTTTTCCAGTCAGTGCACAATATACTTCTTGTTACCGAGAGCCACCAGTAGGGAGGCTCAATGTAATTAAAAGATTGATCTTCTGGAAACAATGCTTAATAACAGGCATGGAAAAGTGAGAGTAATTCGGCATTTTCAAACAGTGTCCTCAACTTAATTTAACCTGAGCTGTTTGTGAACCACCTAGAAAGTCTGGGATCAATATGTCCACGCTGAAATCAATGTACCAGAGAGAAGAGGAGACAAGCTCCAATTGGCTAGTTCATTCAAATCAGTGGAGCCTTGGAGAAGAAGCACTTAGTGGAACATCTATTTTGTATGCTCCAGATGCTGCCAGTTTAGATGTGCAGAGCCAATGTTTGTATTTTCCTTGTTCTCTAAATGAAAAAATCTTTGTGCATCTATGAACATATGCCTCCTTATAGTTACATATCCAAAAACATTTGTGTATTACAAAGTCAAAAAATGAAACTGGTTCTAATGAAGTTCTTCCTTCTTATACTTCAAAAACCTACCTCTAAACAAACAAGCAAAACAAAACAAAAACAAAAACAAAAACAAAACAAAACAAAAACAAAAACAAACAAACAGACTTTGAATAATCATCTACCAGATTTGTTTTCAAACTTTTCTCACCGAAGTATCCTTGGGACATCACATTTTCATTACTATTCTTTTCATGACTTTATTTTATTCTCTTTACCTCTGCTACTTGGCCAGCTTTTCTACATATTTGATTTTCTTCCAATATGGTTTCTCTTTTGTTCTATCAGTCTCTAGTAGTTGGTAACTTTTCTTAAAATTATTGCAGTTTGAGACAGAATGGGAGAAGATATTTGCAAACGACATATCAGATAAAGGACTAGTGTCCAGAATCTATAAAGAACTTAGCAAACTCAACACCCAAAGAACAAATAATCCAATCAAGAAATGGGCAGAGGACATGAACAGACATTTCTGCAAAGAAGACATCCAGATGGCCAACAGACACATGAAAAAGTGCTCCATATCACTCGGCATCAGGGAAATACAAATCAAAACCACAATGAGATATCACCTCACACCAGTCAGAATGGCTAAAATAAACAAGTCAGGAAATGACAGATGCTGGCGAGGATGTGGAGAAAGGGGAACCCTCGTACACTGTTGGCGGGAATGCAAGCTGGTGCAGCCACTCTGGAAAACAGCATGGAGGTTCCTCAAAATGTTGAAAATAGAACTGCCCTATGACCCAGCAATTGCACTATTGGGTATTTACCCTAAGATACGAACGTAGTGATCCAAAGGGGCACGTGCACCCGAATGTTTATAGCAGCAATGTCCACAATAGCCAAACTATGGAAAGAACCGAGATGTCCATCAACAGATGAATGGATCAAGAAGATGTGGTATATATACACAATGGAATACTATGCAGCCATCAAAAGAAATGAAATCTTGCCATTTGCGACAACATGGATGGAACTAGAGCGTATCATGCTTAGCAAAATAAGTCAAGCAGAGAAAGACAACTATCATATGATCTCCCTGATATGAGGAAGTGGTGATGCAACATGGGGGCTTAAGTAGGTAGGAGAAGAATAAATGAAACAAGATGGGATTGGGAGGGAGACAAACTATAAGTGACTCTTAATCTCACAAAACAAACTGAGGGTTGCTGGGGGGAGGGCGTTTGGGAGAAGGGGGTGGGATTATGGACACTGGGGAGGGTATGTGCTTTGGTGAGTGCTGTGAAGTGTGTAAACCTGGTGATTCACAGACCTGTACCCCTGGGGATAAAAATATATGCTTATAAAAAATAAAAAAATAAAAATTATTGCAGTTTGAGAGTCATTGAGAATCAAGCACGAGAAAGCCCGGCATGAAATGTTACTCATTCTATTTTCTTTAGTCTCTTTATCCCAATATTATAGCTGCTTGGGTATTTGTTTCATTTTCTCCTCTCTTTCTCAATGAAATATGTGCTTTACAGACAGAGAAAGAATTCCCCCTTTAGATTACTGATTATTACCTTTAACACCAACATCAGTAAGTCAGAAGAAAAACATAGAGGTGAAAAATACTCCTGAGTAGTCATATAATTCAGTTTGCAGGAAATGTGAAAATGTTCACTTTTTAAGTCATTCCAGCCCATAATAACGTGTGTAGAAATCAAGCAAAAACAAAACAAAACAAAAACCTAGCCCACAGGTTTAAAATTTTTGCTAGATCACCCTAATTGTGTGAAAATAGTGTTGTATGTCATTTCAGCTATGAAAACACAGCACAATTTGTGTTTCTTGAGCATTTCTCTTTTTATTTTGATTGTGGGGATGTATGTGAATTTATTTCATGCTCATTTTGTATTCAGATACATTTTAGCAAAGTATAAATATTTCTTTTTTGTGTGGGATATAGCATGCATATATCTTGTCTACCAAATAAATTATTTACATGAACCCTTATATATGTCATTCTAACTTCCAACTGGCTAAGAAATGTATGAGGAATCTAAGAGCCAAGCTCAGAGGTTGGCACCAGGGAGCAACCTCAGAGAATGATCTTACAGAAGCTCACCAGTTGGTAACCTAGACACAAAAACATCAGTAGAAAAAAAGTTAAATTCTACTTCTCTCATTTATGTATTAGAGAAAGTAAAATATGTTTCTATTATTACATCTTTCATTAAGAATAAAATGTAGACAAGAAAATCATCTAGAAACAGAAAAAACTCTCTTTAGAAGAATGAAATGTCTTGAGGGATTAGAGAATTTCACACCAGTAATTGAGCCATGGAGAATACTAAAATTAGAATTTATTAAATAGCAACTTCACTGAACCTAACAGACCATATGAGCAACAGGAGGTACACACTCTAGGTTCCCAAAATGAATATTGGCTAACAAACAGAAAAAAGTCTAACTTGGGCTTTAGGTTGTAGAACACCCTAAAAAGGTTACCAGCTGATTATAAAAAATGGTAAGACCTTAATCAAATAAGTAATTTATATATTAAAAAATATAATTTAAAAGTCTATTTGGGGGGCAGCTTGTTTCTCAGTGAGGTAAGCTTTCACTTTGGGGTTAGGTCATGATCTCAGGGTCCTTTGATGAGCCCTGCCTTGCCTTGGGGCTCCAGCCTCAGCGGAAAGTCTGCTTAGTCCTTCTGCCTCTGCCCCTCCGCCCACTCATGCTTGCTCACTCTACTAAATAAAATCTTTTTTTTTCAAGTATACTTTTGGGGGGCACCTAGGTGGCTCAGTGTTTTAAAGCCTCTTCCTTCAGCTCAGGTCATGATCCCAGAGTCCTGGGATCCAGCCCCATATCAGGCTCCCCTGCTCAGCAAGGAGCCTGTTTCCTCCTCTCTCTCTGCCTCCCTCTCTGCCTACTTGTGATCTCTGTCTGTTAAATAAATAAATAAATAAATAAATAAAATCTTTAAAAAAAAGTGTATTTTTTAATTCTATCTATTTTATTATTGAAAGCTTTTCCGCTAAGGTCAGGAACACGGCAGGGATGTCCATTATCACCACTGCTATTCAACATCGTACTAGAGGTCCTAGCCTCAGCAATCAGACAACAAAAGGAAATTAAAGGCATCCAAATCGGCAAAGAAGAAGTCAAATTATCACTCTTCGCAGATGATATGATACTATATGTGGAAAACCCAAAAGACTCCACTCCAAAACTGCTAGAACTTATACAGGAATTCAGTAAAGTGTCAGGATATAAAATCAATGCACAGAAATCAGTTGCATTTCTCTACACCAACAGCAAGACAGAAGAAAGAGAAATTAAGGAGTCAATCCCATTTACAATTGCATCCAAAACCATAAGATACCTAGGAATAAACCTAACCAAAGAGGCACAGAATCTATACTCAGAAAACTATAAAGTACTCATGAAAGAAATTGAGGAAGACACAAAGAAATGGAAAAATGTTCCATGCTCCTGGATTGGAAGAATAAATATTGTGAAAATGTCTATGCTACCTAAAGCAATCTACACATTTAATGCAATTCCTATCAAAGTACAATCCATCTTTTTCAAAGAAATGGAACAAATAATCCTAAAATTTATATGGAACCAGAAAAGACCTCGAATAGCCAAAGGGATATTGAAAAAGAAAGCCAATGTTGGTGGCATCACAATTCCGGACTTCAAGCTCTATTACAAAGCTGTCATCATCAAGACAGCATGGTACTGGCACAAAAACAGACACATAGATCAATGGAACAGAATAGAGAGCCCAGAAATAGACCCTCAACTCTATGGCCAACTCATCTTCGACAAAGCAGGAAAGAATGTCCAATGGAAAAAAGACAGCCTCTTCAATTCTATCTATTTTATTATTAATGCTTTACTTTTGTAGAACTCATTTCAGCTTACTGTATTTGAAACTGATTATTTCATTTGATGTATTTGACCCCTATAAAAACTCTTTAAAGTTGTCAGGCAAATTATTATTTACTGCCCATTTCATAGTGAGAGAATTGGGGCTTACAGAATGGATTCACCTAATCAGCCAACTACCAAAAGGCAGAATCCGTGTAACAACTTAGGCCTTCTACTTTAAAACATAGACTTTCTTCTGTCACAATACAGATTTTAAGAATTTCACAAGTCCCTCTTACTAATGACTACATTTTGTGTTTCTTTACATCTTAGGATTTTGTCTGATTAGAGACTAGACTTGCCATAAACTATTTGACTTGATTCCTTTAGTTGGCTTAGAACTGTCTGCACTAGAGTAAATAGAGAAATCTCTTGTCATTTGAAATAATACACTGTTTACTATATTTTATTTCTGAATCATCAGTTCATGGTTTTTTTTCAGTCATCTCTTTTTCATCTCAAAATGTTACCAGTAACTAAAATGTCACCCATCCTAGTAAAATATCCAAATTTTTTAAAAAATGAAAATAATTCATGAAACTAATCTACAGTGAAATCAAGTTTTCATAGTTACATCATTTTATACTGTTCCAATGCATGTTGATTATATTAACTTACTAGATATTCATGTTTTCCTTCCTATCAGAATAAGCATGCACTTGAAAAAGAAATATATATATATATATATTTTATATTTATATATTTATATATAAAATCTCTGGTCTTTGAACACTCAGAGGTACTCAATATACTCAAAATCCCTCTCAGGAATGTAACATGCTAAAAATATCCTTCTTGCATATTCCTGCTTTTATTCAGAATGATTCCATATTCTCACATGGGGCATCTCAATTGTTCTCCCAGTTTAGCTGGGTGATGAACGTGATGGAGAGGAGGAAGATCATTTTATCCCCTTTTATTCAAAAGAAAACATGACAAAAATTTTGAGCAACACAACACGGGTTTAAAGGCATGTTAAGGAACTTCACTCACCTTCTTCCAACTCATCAGTAAGTGTGAGTTTTACATTGTGCTTGTTTTTATAATCAAAAAGCAAATCTAATAAAATGAACATATGCCTAATTAAGGAAGTCATCAATTTGAAACCACGATATTATTGAGCATTCACAATGATTCTTTTACTTTTAGTGCTTTCTTCTTTGGGAAGTAGGACTTCCAGGTTGTCAGAATTAGAATTCCTGTATTCTCCATGATAATTAGCATGACCAATTCTTGTATTAATCACATGGCTTTCCGCTGTGACAGGGATGGACAGAATGGAGACCACTGAGTTATTAGCTAGTAGGTTTCAGATTAAATCTTTGCATCCTCTGTAAGTCAAAGTCCAGTTTATCTAAAAATTCGTATTAGAAATATCCTTAACTTCCTTAGCTTTCTCAAGCTTCATGAGAATTATCCTTTTTCTTACTCAGCCCATGATATTCCAACCAAACCATTATTTTAAGGTGCCATAAAACTGTTTAAAGTAAGTTAAGACTGTTCAGGTATCTACTTCATCAAGTAAGTATGGCCCAAGTTTTAAGTGTTCCTAGTGTTTTCCTGCTGCTCTCTGTACTTGGACACATCATGTTTCCAGCTGGATTACCGACCATTAGCCTATCCCACCTTACTTCATCCTGAAATACGAAGTCCAGTGACAGCCCCTAGCTTGACTCTGGAGAATTCAACAATTTTATTATTTGGGTCTCTGGATTCTTTGTCCACATTGCCTATTTGAATGACTAAAGTTCATTTTGTTCAAGACAGGTAGGTGAATGTGTGATCTTCTGACAAGGACAGGGAGAAAAGTTGCCTAGGAGTTACCCATCACTTTTTGGGAAGAGAGTGTTTTGTTTCACCAGCATTAGTACAGCACTTTGTACTTTTAAAGAGATTACAAATACATTATGCCATCTGATCCTCACAAAAGCCCTTTGAGATAGGCTGGACACTTTAAAGACAAAGAAATCGGCTCAAAGAGATTTTCTAACAAAGCTTGTTAGTTAGTGGCAAAATTAGATCTACTGATGCTTAGTCTGTGCTCTTTCTGCCACACTGAAAGCTTAGCTGGACGAGTTGAAAGGAAAATTTTCTAAGGCTTGCAATACATCATTTTTAAGAGTTTATTGCTTTCTTATTATTTAAGATTTTTTTAAATGTCCACTTTAGATAAATTGGAAAATCTGGAAAATATAAATTAGATGAAAATGAGCAATAATAGCAATGCCTACAAGAAAACTTGTGTCATGAATACATTCATATATATTTATGTAGTTGACATAAACTACATTACTCCATTTATTTACCCTGGGGAAATTTTTGCACATGTGCATCAAGAAACATGTACAAGAATATTCATAGCAGGAAAGGGTAGAAAATAATCATTCAAAATAATAATAATAATAATTCATAAACTATGAAGATTATATTTCAACTTCTTACAGTATCAGTTTCCAATTATATTGGCAACATGTTTTCATGCTTTGAGTATTTTTCAGAAGTTTTAAAATACATACTATTTTAACATCTGGAAATGCTACCATAACTTTTATGCTATTTATAATTGCCAATCATACTTTTTCTCATCTTTCACATAATCAGTAATAAGTTATAAAGAACCTTGGAATTACTTTCATTTTTAAAAATTAGAATTACTGGGGCACCTGGGTGGCTTAGTGGGTTAAGCCTCTGCCTTTGGCTCAGGTCGTGATCTCAGGATCCTGGGATCGAGTCCCAAATCGGGCTCTGCTCAGGAGGGAGCCTGCTTCCCCGTCTCTCTGCCTCCTGCTCTGCCTACTTGTGATCTCTCTCTCTCTGTCAAATAAATGGATAAAATCTTTTTTTTTTAAGATTTTATTTATTTATTGACAGAGGAGAGAGAGATCACAAGTAGGCAGAGAGGCAGGCTGGCAGGGAGAGAGGAGGAAGCAGGCTCCCCGCTGAGCAGAGAACCCAACGTGGGCTCGATCCCAGGACCCTGAGATCATGACCTGAGCTGAAGGCAGAGGCTTAACCCACTGAGCCACCCAGGTGCCCCAGATAAAATCTTTTTAAAAAAATTAGAATTACTAATCATAAATTATGCTTTTAAAAATAAATGCTATAAACTCTTTTATGTTTTCCTATAGCCTATATCAATTTACTTTTAATGCTGGTGAATACTCACCATTACAGTCTAATTTAATATTTGCCAATTTTTGACATTTTACTATGACCAACTCGTATAAGTTAAAAGGCTTATTTTAATTCCATGTCTTCTTCATAATTTCAGGAAATCTCATTCTTCCTGGTTAAGTCACTAGGAAAAAAATAAGCTTTCTAAACACTAATTTTTTTTAATGTTTTAAAGCTGAATAGCATTTATTCAATACTTGCATAAGACTCTAGAAATATTAATCAGCTTTCTGTTCCATCTTCCCAGAAGCCAGTAGTTTACAGTTTTCTTAATTTGGGTAACTACTACTCATTAGGTTTGACTGAACACCTCCTAATTTTAAAATAATTAAACATTTTGTTACATGTATTCCCTATAACCTGATAGAAAAAGAATTATTATAATTCTATAGATTAAAAATCAGCCATAGAAATGCTAAATTATTCTAAACACTAATTTTTTAAAGGTTTTATTTATTTACTTGGGGGAGAGAGAGCCAGAGAGAGAGCACAAGCAGGGGGAGCAACAGAGAGAAGAGGAAAAGGCCCCATGGCTCTTATGTGGGGCTCGATCCCAGGACCCTGGGACCATGACCCCAGCCAAAGGCAGAAGTTTAACAAAACTAAACCCACAAGGCCCTCCAACCTAAACACTATTTTACTTATTTTAGAGTATTATAAAATAATGCCATATTTTACATAGTCTTCTAAAACTCGGTTCCTTACTTAAACTGCTTCTGGTTTCACCCATATAGATAAATGTTCCTGTTCATTGACTTTTCACTGTATAATATTCCACTATATAAATATACAATTTATTTACTGATTCTTCAGCAGGGGAACATGTGAGCTATTATCAGTTCTTTGTCATTACCTCTAATGCTATGAATATTCTTTTTTTCTCTTTAATGATAAATTCATTTATTTTTCTGAATTTAGTTTGCTGCATGCTATTCCCTGCAAAGATGGAGCAACCACACAATGTCCATGAGGCCCCAGTCAGAGCTGAGTATTATCCATAGGCAACACAGTACCTCAGAGGTCTAAGAGAAATCCCCCAACCTAGGCCTGGTATTTTGGTTTCAAATAGTCACCCTGATCCTCCTTACAGACCCAGAAAGATGGTCCTTCTTTCCCACCTAGGAGAAGTTGATAGCAATGTTTTGAAGAATACTTTGGCCCTAAGGGTCCGATGTCCCCATTACCTGAGGGAACTTGAACTTGTGACCACAGGGTGCAATTCCCAGGAACTTGGCTTCCATGTCATTTCCTCAGAGTGCAGCCATGGTTTGCTCAGCTGTTCCTCCGATGGTCTTCTTGGGCTGCCATTCTGCCTGTGGGAGTACCAAATATGCCGGTCCCCAAGCTTCTCTTTGACCAACACAACAAGGTTCTTATCTAGCTGGTGTGGTGGTTATTCTTTTCATTGGCTTCTCTATAATGCAAGCTCCAAGTCAGCTCTCTTTGCCAGTCACTGGGCTTCATCCAAAGCACAAAGCTCAAGGCCTGAACACATATTCTATCTCCATCTGCTGTCATAGAGCTGCCATATCTAAGGCCAGTGGTGGCCACTGCAGGTACAACATGCCTAACAGGCTCGATGAAGATCCACTGTTCCAGAGTGTGGCCTCAAGGGCCAGGCTATATGAACTCAGGTTATTGGCCCAGAGCCCCTTGATGCGCAGCTAGTCCTTTGCCACCCCTTAACAGTCTGTCTTAAGGGCACTGCCATTTTTCTACCCTCTCTGGTTATGAACATTCTTGTACATGTTTCCTGAAGCACATATGCAAAAATTTCCCCAGGGTAAATAAACGGAATTATTGGTTACAACATGGTACTCTTGAAAAGAGGCATCAAACCAGTTTAAAATATTTATGTTCATAGAACTAGGTATTTACAATTTTCTTCATTACTATAGTTAAGTCAAGAAGACAAGAAACTTGGTTCAAAAACAAGACAACAACAAAAACAAATTAAAAAAACATTATCTAGGTTCCACCTAGTTCTCATTTCCTTTGGATTTTGTTCCTAAATTTTATTTCATGTCATCAAAGCCTAGTTGTAACTTATGTTCTAGACCATGACATTAAAACATACTCCAGAATGACATCTTAGCATAGCAGTAGAATAACCTAGGAGAAACACTTGGCAGTGATCTGTCCATGGGTTTTCTGAAGCAGAAAGAGTAGGTTTGATTTCATCACTGATTATAAATATTTACTGAACATTCCCCTGGTGTTATAACTTGGACTCGGGGAAGTTAAGATGAAGGAAAATAAGCAAAGAAAGGTCTGGAAATCCCAGGTCCACAAGGTGATGTAAGTGCCAAGTGTCAGAAAGTATAATCAAAGAAAGGAGTAAACTGTCTCAGAGAGGGTGCTCAGGGATAAGTGACCACATGATGGTTTGAGGACAAGGAGTTCTCAAACTGCACAAGCAGGATGGTGATACCATTCATCAACAGACTAACCTGGCAAAGATCTAGAGCAACTCATTATTCAGGTGAGGTAGACAAATGAAAGGGAACTCATTTGGAGGGCAACTTAAAGAAGACTTCAGAGTCATGTGTGCATATTATGAAAACTTATGAACAGGTCTTATGAGTGTGATGAGATGAAGAAAATTTTATTCACAAAAGTGCCTCTTAGAGAGAATACTGCATTTACTTGAAAGGCCAGCAGCAATGACAATTCTTAAGGCAAAAAGCTCAGAAATTCAAGGCATCAGTAATGGTCAAGATTTTACAGAAAAGAATAAATATAGTTTTGCCAGATATGTACACACATGCATGCGAGAGAGAGAGATAGAGATAGAGAGAGAGAGATAGAAATAAGTTGACAGAAGAAAGTAGGTAAGGAAGAAGAACAGATTATAGGACTGAATTGAAAATCCTTCCTACCACTGCTTCTATATATCTTCACCCAAAACATTTCCATGAAGTATTCATGTGGATAGATTTTTTAATCAAATCTAGTAAAGGCTGAAATACAAATTTGGGTGGAGACAGGGTGGGATCAAGATAGGACACAAAGATGTGAAAGCTGGAAATGCACGCAACCCAAGGAAAATAAGTAAGGATCTTTAAACTACCACAGGAATAACTTTGGTCTACAGTCAACTGTAGAAATGGTATGCAAATGAATTCACTTAGATCTATGAGGAGGTAGAAGCTCTTAGCTAACTCCTACTTTCCACAGACAACCTGCAAGAACCCCAATCCTACCTGAAAACTCAAGTGCTGAGATTAATACAGGACCCTTGGCAAGACTTACGTTAGACTGCTCTGATGGATAGTTTAAACCTCAAGTTTCTCATGTACTCCACACTTGGGATTCCCAATTGTCTCCAGAGCCAGTAGCTGGTTTGAGCTCAAAGGGGTGGAGTGGACTGGGTGATTATGTTACACAATGAAAACACTTCAGACAAGGGATCCAATTCATAGCAAACACGGCTCACAATGGACATGTGGCATCAGTATAAATGCCAAAAACTGCCAAAAAAGACAGCCGGTACTGAAGACTGAAGTTGTCTACATATATAGAATATGGATTGTTTTGAAGGTTAGCCTCATGAGGTTTTGAAATAGTTTGCCTATTTCTTGTTAAGTTTGGGTTAAGATTCACCTTTCAATATGAACCAGGTGAAGGCATTAAGGAGTTATCATAAGGGAGTGCACAATGAAAAAACTGAAAATAAAAACATGGCAGATTCTGCGTAGACAGAGACATGGAGAATAATGCAAGGCATTGGGGAGAAACCAGGTGACAGAATAAGAAAGAGCCAAATATAGATGGCCACATTGAGCACATCCAGGCAGAGCGCTGGTTTTCTCCTGGATTTAGTTGGCAATCTTTCTATATCCGACTTGCTTTGTATTAAGCACTAAAAATAAACTTTACTGTGTCTAGGTTAAAAAGTAGGGAGGAAATTAAAGATAAAACCCCACTCAAAGTCATATCCTATTGATCATAAGATTTTTTTGAATCCCCATATAACTTTCCCTTCTAAGAAAAACAAATTTAAGCCCATCCTCCTTGTCCTTGTACAGTATTTGTCTACCAACCAGCAGTTTTGTTTCCCTTTTCCTCCTTCATCGTTTATCTTAATGACCTGGTGGTCCCGTCCTCCCCTCCATCACAGTCTGACACTGGGGTATATGAGTTTTGCACTCATACATTCAATGAGAACTCCTGAAGATTCCAGCCTAGGATGTAGGTTTTCGAACACTCATCTTTCTGTTGAGAATAGCAGAGTATCAAGGTTAAGAACACATCATTTGGAGCCAGTCTGCATGGGTTCAAATCCTGAGTCTACCACATACATACAAAGGTTACCTCTGACAATTACTGACTCGCTCTGGGTCACACTTTATGAAAAGGTGACGATAACATTGCCTTCCTGTCCAGCTTGTTATGAACATAAATGCTTTGAAGTATAACAAATGCTTAGAACAATGCCTGGCACACAGCACTGTGAACTCTTCGGCATTATGATGATGCTTAGACTAAAACACATCAAGTCTTGTATCTTCATTTGTTTATTTATTTTAAAGATTTATTTACTTATTTTAGAGAAAGAGAGAGAGCGAACACTCACAGGCAGAAAAGGCAGTAGTTGAAGGAGAGACAATCTCAAGCAGACTCCATGCTGACTCCAGAGCCCAAGGTGGGGTTCAACCTCATGATCCTGACAACATTACCTGAGCCAAATCTAGCATTCACACGCCTAACAGACTGGGCCACCCAGGTGCCCCTCATCTAGTCCTCAATCTTCAAATTCATGCCATTGTGAGAATAACCTTCAACCCTTTTTCTCCTCCAATTTTTTAGCTGTGACCTCACCCCTAAGCTGCCAAATTCCTTTTGGATATTGTCAACAGAATGTTCTGCTAAGACTTCTAGTTACATGCCCCAAACTGAAGACTTCATTTTTTTTTTCTTAGACTATTTGTCTCTATTCTGTTTTCTTTTTTTTTTTTTAATTTTTCTTTTTTTTTTTTATAGATTTTATTTATTTATTTGGCAGAGAGAGAGATCACAAGTAGGCAGAGAGGCAGGCAGAGAGAGAGGGAAGCAGGCTCTCCGCTGAGCAGAGAGCCTGATGCGGGGCTTGATCCCAAGACCCTGAGATCATGACCTGAGCTGAAGGCAGAGGCTTTAACCCACTGAGCCTATTCTCTGTTTTCTAAATGATGTAGTAACTGTTCCATTCATTCAATCTCAAAACCTACTGATCAACTTAAACCATGTATTCTTCAATTTCCCTCTCTCATCTGTCTGAGTTCTCTCTCTCTCTTTTTTTAAGATTTTATTCATTTATTTGACACAGAGAAAGACAGAGCATAAGCAGGGGGAGTGGCAGGCAGAGGAAGAGAGAGCAGCAGGCTCCCTACTGAGCAGGGAGTCTCAGGCGGGACTCAATCTCTAGACCCCAGGATCATGACCAGACATGAAGGCCAACGCTTAATCAACTGAGCCACCCAGATGCCCTGAATTTTAGCTATCCCTTTCAGATATGCCCCTCTTATGTCTCTACTTGATTTTTTCCTCATTTCTTCTCCATTGCCTGAGTTCAGACACTCCTAACTGCTTATTTGAATTACTGCCGTAGCCTGTGAACTGGTCTCCCTTCCTCTACTCTCTTGCTCTTTGAACACACCTTCTATGTGAGCAGCAAATCATCGTGTTAAAACCCTATCTGCCCTAATTACTCCCATGCTCAAATTACATTAAATTTACAACTATTTAATAGTACTTTAAAGCTCATTAGGTAGATTTTCAAGATGCTTTATGATCTGCCCACTAGGTATGTCTTCACATTTGTCTTCCATGACAATCAAAGCTTTCTCTGCTCCAGTCAGGTTCATAGCTGCTGGCTTCCCAACCACTCCTAGTTTTCTCATCATGTATTTTTGTTTTGTGTTGTGTTGTGTTTGATGACTAGAATATATTTCTTCTTTATCAAAATTTAGTTCAACAAATTTTTTTAGTTTACTAAAATTTTGTTCAACATTCAAGACCTAATTCAAATTTCCTTTCTGTATGAAGATTTTCTGACTGCTTCCCCTGCTTCATTAAATTAAGCATTTCTTCCCATCCTTCATTAGATTGAGCATTTCTTCCCTCTCCAATAGGACTTATTTAGAACTGATAAAAATGGCCATACTATATACTTGAGAACACCTCTTTATGTAGTTTAGACTGGACTAAATAACTTATAATACTATCTACATTACTTATAACATCCCTATAACATAAGTAAATATGACTATCTCCATTTGCATACATTGTATTTGAAGATGAGAGATTAAACAAGTTACTCAAAAGCATTCCTAGTAATAGGCAGAAACATAGAGCCATATCAAATATATGTATCTTTCAAATCAGAGCTCATTTCATTATCATTTATTTCAGTGTTCTTTGAAGGATCATCTACTAGAAGCACCTTGAGGTGCTTACTAAAATGTAAATTCCTAGTCTGTTAAAGAAGGGATAAAGAAATTGGCATCTTTAATAATTTCCTCAGGTGATTCTCATGCACTGGCAATTTTCAAAACTGGAACCTCTCTTCTATTATCTTGATTATTATATGTATTAAATTCAGTGGTGAACTATTTTCTTGAGGGCAAGAATCATGTCTTATTTCTCTTTGTATCTGCCACAGTTCATAGAACAGTGCCTTATACATAATATATACTCAATAAATTTTAGTTGAATTATTGCCAATTTCTGTTTCATCATAGCAAAAATTATTATGAACCTGCTAACAGTGAGTAATATATTTTTTATGGCAAGTTGTGAATTTTTAAGCTTTGACTTAACATATACACACATAAACACATTCACATATACATATTAATTGTAGAACATTTGGAAGGATGCAGAAAAATAGCAAAGATCACCCATGAATAATGTCTTATTTCATATTTACATATGTAAGTATTCCTTCTATGTACTTTTCCTATCTTTTAGGAAAATTATATGTGTGTGTGTGTGTGTGTGTGTGTGTGTATTTATATGTGTATATATACATTTCTTTGTAAAAGTGAAAACACCAGTAATTTCTATCAATTTTTACTTGACGCAAGATCCAATAGCACTATTTAAGTATATCTCTCAATATAGTGACCTTTTCTTTGTAAAATTGTTTCCAGACTCTAATGGGGTTTCCAAATAATAGAAGTATTCTCTCCCTCTTTCAAGAAAAATTATATTAGTTCAGAAGAGAAAGTCTTATTACTTGATTTCTGGGGGGGATTCACCATTTTGTTTAGTTTTTCATTTTGGTTTTGGTTTTTTTGTTTTTTGTTTTTTACTTAGTTATGACAGGAAGTTCTATGCCACGTCTATTAGAAGGGTCCCTCTCGAGTAAACAAAGTGCAATACATTGTCCAAATTAATAGGAAAAGAAAGTTGCATGAAGTATTTCAGTAAAGGGGAAAATTGCAACTCTGCCCCCTGATGCTCATATACTTTTGAGGCTCACTGTTTCCAGCTGATACAGATAATGCTAATTCCAAAAAGGATAGGTAATATGTTTTATCTTTGAAAGTTTCACACAAGAATGAAATTTATTTTTCCCTTATTTTCTTCATGTATCTAGGAGAAATTCTATCCACTGAAGGTTAAAAGGCACATTACACTAGGAGTCACAAATACGGAGTCTTTAAGCAAAAGATGGCAGATTCAGTAACTCATTATCTCTTCTCTTTATAAGTGGTCCATTTTAAGAACAGTAAAAGAATTAAGGCATAAAACAAACAGACAAACAAAATAATCGAAAAGATGGTAGCAAAATATTTTTGCAATGGTATAGCCAAAAGACAAATGGCAATTGACTTAGTAAATGCAAGGAGCCAAGACCCGAAAGCAATGAGAAAAATTAAGAGGCAACACAGATTGTGCTAAAGGCCAGAGAAATTTCACTTCAAGTACATCTTCAAGTAGGAACAAAGGTGGGCCTGAAAACAAGTGGATTGGTCAGTCTAAGATTGACCCCCAAATCTCTCCCAAGACCCCAACTTCAGCATAAGACCAAAGGAATATGGTCTCAAAATGATAATACTAATTGGATTTATGCCTCAATACCATACACAAAAATAAACTCAAAATAGACAACAATCCAAAAATAAGATAAGACCTAAAGACATAAAACACTTAGGAGAAATCATAGGATGAAATATTAACAACTCTGGATTTGGCAATGGATTCTTAGGTTGATCTCAGATGCTTGAGCAAAAAAGAAATACATAAATTGGACTTTGTTGAAATTTAAATATTTTGTGCAAAGCACTTAATGAAGAAAGAGAAAAGACAACCCACAAATTAGGTGAAAATATCTGCAACCATATATCTGATAAGGGTTTAGTATCCAGTATATATAATATACTCTTTAAATTAGCAACAAGGGACGCCTGGGTGGCCCAGTTGGTTAAGCATCTGAGTTTGGTTCTGATTGTGATCTCAAGGTCCTAATTCTTGATCAGTCAAGCCCCCTGTACTTGGCCTACATGAAGCTCCCTGCTCAGTGAGGAGTCTGCTTTTCCTTCTCTTTCTCTGCCTCTGCCCCTCCTTGTTCTTTCTCTTATCAGTGGATAAAATCTTTAGAAATAATAAATGAATAAATAGATAGGTAAATTCAGCAACAAAATATAAACCACCTAATTAAAAAATGGAAAAAAGATTTAAACATTTCTCCAAAGAAAATATAAAAAAGGCCAATGAGAAAATAAAAATTGCTGAGTATTATTAGTCATTAAAGAAATGCAAATGAAAAGCACAACAGACAACACTTTGCAGCACCTACTAGGAAGACTAGAGGGTGGGAAGGAGGAGGGGCAGAAAAAGAATTCAGGTGTTGGCAAGGATGTTGAAAATCGGAAACTTCGAATGTTGCTAGGAGTAATGTAAAATGATCCAGTCACTATGGGAGAATTTTGCTCACAAGGTTAAAGAGAGTTGCATACAACCAGCTATTCCCTTCTGCAACATATACTCATTCCTAAATATATTTTTAGGTATATATCCAAACTATTTTAAAACAAACACATGTACATTAATTTTTTTTTAATTTTATTTATTTGACAGAGAGAGATCACAAGTAGATAGAGGCAGTAGAGAGAGAGGAGGAAGCAGGCTCCCTGCTGAGCAGAGAGCCTGATGCAGGACTCAATCCCAGGACCCTGAGATCATGACCTGAGCAGAAGGCAGGGGCAGAGCCACCCAGTCGCCCCTGTACCTGAATTTTTAATGTGGTGCTACTCACAAAGGTAAAAGACGAAAGGAAGCCCATCAGTTGACACATGGGTAAGCAAATTGTGGGGAGAGATATATATGAATGTGTTGAATATTATTCACCCATAAAAAAGGATGAAATGCTGATAATGGTACAATGTGGATGAATTTTGAAAACATTACAGGAAATGAAATAAGCCAGACACAATAGGTCACTTACTGGATGATTTTATTTCTAGAAAATATCTGTAATAGTTAAATCCATAGAGACAGAAAGTAGATTGGGGTTACCACAGGCTGGAACAAAAGGGAAATGGGGAGTAACTGCTTCATGAGTTTGGAACTTTCTTATTGCACTGATGCAAATATTTTGTAACTTCATAGAGGTGGCAATCATACCACACTGTAGATGTACTAAATGCCAATGAACTGTCAACTCTAAAATGGTTAATTTTATCTCATGTGAATTTAACCTCAATAATCTTTAAGATTATTTTGTTAAGATTTTATTTGACAGAGGCAGAGAGACAGTGTGTGTGCAAAGCAGGGAGAACAGCAGACAGAGGGAGAGGGAGCCTGATGTAGGATTCCATCCCAGGACCCTGGGATCTTGATTTGAGCTGAAGGCAGACACTTAACCAACTGAGCCACCTAGGTGCCCCTTAAGAACTATTTTTAAAGAATAATAGAGAATTCTTGGACAGGAGGGCACTAGGCACAACTGTGGTTTGCTGTGCCACTGTAAAAATAGGCAAATTAAGTTAAAGTAAATTTACATGCTAAATGAAATCCTCATCTTGCTTTCCAAATTTGGTTTCTCCAGAATTCTGCAAACAGTATTTTTAAAAACTTCAAGAAGGAACGTAAAAGATATTTTTGTATGTGAGAAATTTAACTAGCCCTAAAGAAAAGACATAAAGATATACAAAACACATAAGCCAAACTATGCAGCCAGATCATCCTCCAGCCAAGTACTCAGGTGATGTAATTCACAGGCAGGTAAACTGTAATCAACTTTTAGGGCCTTACTCTTAAATTGGGGTGAACAGCAATGGACCTTTCACATGAAAAAAAGCAATTGAAACACAGAAAGGAAAAAAGAAGTAATTTACACCAGGGAATGCAAGACAAGACATCTCAAAGAAGATATCAAAAGAGTGAAGTAAGAATAGGATGATTTAAATAAAAGGAAGAGTAATCAACAGTGATGTTGACACAGTTTTGGAAACAAAACATGTGACAAGATAGATAAAATTCTCGACAGAAATGTGGGACATCAAGTTGACTAATATTTCAAGCCAACAGGTAAAATTAAAAAGAAATAGAAAAGATAAATCATCTGAGAATTCAAAATGCAAGTGAGAAAAAGGAGGGGCATAACCAAATACCTCATTAAGTATTCAGAACTGAATTCCTTTCCTTTGATTTTCTTGTAAGCCCTCTCTAATCAAGATTTCCCACATTCTGTCAAAGCAGCTTCTGTTAGTCACCCATCATCTCCAAGTTGTCATAGTCAATGTCCAATTCTCAGTCTTCATCTCCCTGACCCTCTTTGCATTATTTGACACAGTGGCTTACTCCTCCCCTCCTAAAATTCTTTCATCATTAGATGAAATTCTTTCATCATTAGAAGTTCAGGAAACAACTCTCTAGGTCCTCCCAACACCAGACGTGGGGTTCGACCTTAGTCTGTTTCGCTAATGTTGTACTCCTCGGACCACACTTGGGCTGCTCCATGAAACTCTTCTTTGCTGATACTCCCTTCAATGCTTCATTCTATCCCAAGGCTCTAAATAGCATTTCCAGGCTGGTGATTTTCAATATTATGGCCTTAATCCAGAACTCTTCCATGAATTACATCCTCCCAAATCTAATTAGCTATTCAACCTCTCCGCTTAGCTATCTAAGAAAAATTTCTAACTTGGAAGTCCTAAAACCAAATTTATTATGTTCAGCCCTCAAACTTGTTCCTTCTCCAGGCTTCCCTATCTCAGTAAAGGGCAGTCTCATTCTTCCAGTTATTTCAGCCAAAGTTCTTGCTGTTATTATCCATTTTCTCTCACATTTAAGATCCAATTCATTGGCACTTCACATTAGATCTCTCTTAAGAAAATGTCCAGATTCTAACCATTATCTTCTACTCCAGCCATACCCACCATGGTTCAATCTACAATATTTCTCATCTGAATTATTACGGTAACCTATTTTCTTGTCCTAGCAGTCCTACTGCACTACATTATCTCCTCTAAAAAAAATCTAGGAAACCCTTTAAATTGTAAGCCAAATGACACAATTCCTGTGAAAAAAATCTCCAGTTGACAAATAATATACCATATGTTAATTAAATTGGATTTAAATTAAAAAATATTTCCAGCTGATTCCCATCTCACTCAATAAAAGCCAAAGGCCTTACAAGGATTTGAAAGAAACCACATAATCTCAATTTATACTGCTCTGTACCTTGTCAAGTCTTCTACTGTATCACACCATCTTTCTTGAAGTCCCTCAAATATGTCCAGTATTTTTATCCCTTAGCATCTTTACTCTTGCTTTCTCACTTCTTTCAGGTACTTTCTTTTTCTTTTCTTTTCTTTTTAAGATTATTCATTTATTTGGCAGACAGAGATCACAAGTAGGCAAAGAGGCAGGCAGAGAGCCCTATGCTCAATCTCAGGACCCTGGGATCATGACCTGAGCCAAAGGCAGAGGCTTTAACCTACTGAGCCACCCAGGCACCCCCTTTCACGTACTTTCTTAAGTGATATTTCATCAGGGAGACCTTCACTAACCATGTTACTTAAAAAAAAAAAAAAGATTTATTGTCCTATTTAAATGATTTATACAGATAAAAATTTGAATGTTTTCATTTACCAAAGAGAATCCCCAATTCCTACCACCCATACAAAATTATTAAATAATTAGCTTTCAGGGCAACTGTCCTTGGAAATAAAGATATATGTATTTAGGATGACTAGAATGTTATTTCTGATGGAAATTAAGTTTTATTTACTTTATTAATGGGAAAATGAAATGAAAGTGAATAAACTGTTCAAGGTGGGATAGATGTTTCTCATGATGGCTAGTATTTTTCAAAGTGCCATAAAAGATTTAAGAAGAATCATTAAAAAGATGAAGTCTTTTAGACAAGATACTGATACATTTACAAATGATGTATCTGATAAGGGGTCCAAAATATATCCAAAATATATTTAAAAAAATCTTATACAACACCAGAAAACCCCAAATAATACAATCAAAAAATGGGCAAAGGACATGAATATATATTTTTGCAAAGACACACAGCCAGCAGACACATGAAAAGATGCTCAATCATCTGAAAAGATGCTAATCATTAGGGAAATGTAAATCAAAACCACAATGGCTACCACCTGGCACCCATCAAAATAAATTAAAAAAAAAAAAAAAAAAACAAGTAGTAACAAGAGTTGGCAAGAATGTGGAGAAAAGGGAGCAGTTACACACAGTTGGTAAGAACATAAAGTGGTGCAGCCACTGCGGAAAACAGTATGGAGGTTCTTCAAAAAATTAAAAAAATAGAAATATCATGTGATCTGGTAATTCCACTACTGGGTTAATTTTGAAGGATATACGTAGCCCTATGTTTATTGCAGCATTATTTATCATAGCCAAAATGTGGAAGCAACACACATCCATCCATCCATAGATGAACCACAGATGAAGGAAAGAATGGGAAGTAGTATACACACACACACACACACACCAGAATATTAGCCATAAAAAAGCAATTTTTCCATTTGCAACAATATAGCAAGTGAAAGAAGACCAAGACAAATACCATATGATTTCACTCTTAAGTAGAATTTAATAAAGTAAACAAATAAAGAGAAAAGAGACAAAAACAGACTCTTAAATATGGAGAACCACTGATTGACAGAAGGGAGATGAATGGGTAGATGGGTGAAATGGGTGAAGGAGAGTAAGAGTTCACTTGTCCTGATGAGCAAGGAGTAACGTATACAATAGTTGAATTGTATTGTACAACTGAAACTAACAACATGAATGGTATGTTAACTATACTGCCATAAAAAATGTTTTTGATGTTTCAATTTCAGATCTCAATATAGTTCTTCCTCTAATAATTGTATCACTTATTTTAGTACTTTTATCTCCCAAGTTTTATGAATTATATTATTGATTTTATATTATCAGAGTGTTTAACATTTACATTCCTTCCTATAATTAGAGTTCTGATGGCTCTTTAGTTGTAATTCAATGTTTAAAAGATTCAATGCTGACTATCAGTTAGCCAGCTTACCAGTCTGGTAAATTTCTATTCATGTTTTAATGGGTTAAATTTCCTTTTTAATTTCTTTTCATGTTTTAATGGTTTGGATTTTCTTTTTTGTTTCAAGAAGGAAACATGGATGGTCTATTCCCTGGATTCTTTTATGTTTAAGGTTTCTCTGTTGATGTTGCCTTTGAGCTGTATCTTTGGTGACTATATGGTTTTGGATCGCTTCTTCATTTAATAAGTAGATGCTTCTCTGTTATATCCCACCACTGAATGTTGTGGTGGATTCACCTGAAGTCTACTTAGTCCCTCCTTGCATTTTACTTTTAATGCTTCTATCCACCTAGATGACTGAAAGATTCATTCATGATAACAAAGGTATACATTAATATTAGTTATTTTGTGTCACTTTTCCTGTATTAGACTACATACTTTTAATACTGAATGCTCAACTTGTTTTATTTCAGGGAAATTAAAGATCGTATTTTTCAAGTCTAGTTTTGTTCCATCCATTGGATTTCTACTCCAGAGACACAGCTATTCTCATGTTGTCTGTCTTCATACTTCATACTGGCTGTCTTCCACATCTGTTATATTCTCTGCTATTCTGAACTCTTTCAGATATGCTATTAATACTATTTATGCTATTTATAGTATTTATAATACTATTTAACTATGCTATTAATACTATTTCAGATCTATCTGTCCTGTTTTGTTTTCAGCTTATTAGTTTGCCTTGTCAATTGCTTTCTTACCTTTGCAATTTCCTTTGTAATCTCATTCTTAAGTGAGTGTTTCATTGGCAAATTAGCATTTTTACTCACCTGCTCAACATCATGGAGTACTTGTGAAGTATTATTTGCATGTCTCAGGTGTATATTATTTCAAATTATGTTCTTTTCCTGGATGGATTCTATTGACTATGTTTTCATCCTTTCTTCCCATGCAGAAATTACCATCTACCACTTCCCAATATTGATTCTCTTCTTCCTAAATAATATAAGTCTAATTTTAAGCACATGGAAGCTTGGATTAAAGGAATTTTTCCAGCCTCCCCTGGAATTAGGTATGGTTATGAGGTTATGTTCTGGCCACCATAATTAGTGATGCCTCTAAATTATGTAAAGTGACCTGTAAGAGGGGAAATATGCCTTGTTTTTTCCTTTCATCCTTTTTCCTGAGTAAAATGTAGATAAAAGGCTGAAAATTAAATGGTCATTTTGGAGCTGTAATATGTTGGAGACTTGATCTCTGATTATACTGTTCACGGCTCTAAAAAATCTGAACATCTACGTACAGACTTTCAACATGACGAATTATTAAAAATCTTGTTTCACTTAGCATAATACTCTGTAGCTCCATCCATGTCCTTACAAGAGAATATTATACTAAGTGATATAAGTCAGTCAGAGAAAGGCAAATACTGTAGGACTTCACTTGTATGTAGAATTTAAGCAACAAAACTAATGATCATCAGGGTGGGGGAGGGGGAGGCAAACCAAGACACAGACTCATAACTATAGAGAACAGACTGATGGTTACCAGAAGGGAGAAGGTGGGGGGAATTGGGAATTGGATGGGGATGAAGGAGTGTGCTTGTGATGAGCACCAACTGATCTATGGAAGTGCTGAGTCACTACATTATATTCCTGAAATTAATATTAAACAGTATGTTAAATGAAATTCAAATTTAAAAAATCTTTTTTAAGCCACTATTACCTTGCCATTTGTTTTGATTGCAGCTAAAACTAATCCTAACTGCTCAGCTTTCTCCATTCTTTCCTCTCTACCTCTCCTTATTTCTATTTCATTTCTGGTCACATCTCTGCATAATTTCATGCCACTTCTATTCATTTTGCTCATGCTTCACGGCTGTGTTCAGGTCTGTGTTTGCTGTCATGTCCTGTGGGAGAGGCTTTGTTAGAGACCTCTCATTTCCTTTCTGAGCTCTATCTCGTCTGTGAGCAGGATTTGGTGTTCTGTCTGTCCATTCTTCTATAGCCTGATGACTGAATCATGTGTGTGGAAGGGGGCACATCTGAAGCTGTGTGCCACCTTGGGGGACAGGAAAACAGGTGACAATATTCAAATGTTACTCTAGCACTTGTTAGCAGTGTGACATTGTGTCAATTATTCAACTTTGCTATATCGTGGATTCTCCATCTGTAAAGAGGGATAAAATTAATACCTCTATCATGTGTTAGGAAAACCGAGGAAGAGAGTAAAACACAAGGAATTAGAAGTTCAATTGGTACAATTACAGCACTATGTTGAGAATGTAATTGCCATTATCCTACATGAACTATAATGCTTTTTCTTCATTTTTGTTACATATACACTGAGTACACTCTACCTAGCCAATGTACATCGTTTTATCAAGATAGAAAAGCTCAAAGATCAAGGGTACCTATCAGTTTAGTATTGATATCAATCTCCATCAGCTCTATACCTTTCACAGAGCCTAGTGCAGAGTCTTTTATTGAATTCCATTTGCATATTCTTTATCTCATAGGCATCAAAATCTTCTAGTCTGCTTTGGTTCAGATTCCAGTTGGGAAGTGACCTTGAAAAGTAGAAGTTAACCTCTAACTAGAATCCTTCATTTCCAACAATGGCAGCACTCTTGAAATTATGTCATAAATTATGGGTAAATACTTTTGAAGTTCATGACTTCCCTCTGCTTTAGAAACATTCTGCAAACTTCACATGATAGGGCTATAATTCTGACTTTGTTTTTATATCTTTCTCCATAGGTCTCAAAGAATGTCCACAAACTCTCCCTGTACCTCCAGGATATTAATTTCATTTAGAAACTAAGCACTTGGGAATCACAGACATTAAGAGCCCTGGGATAGCAGGAAAAACTGAGTCCAGACATCCTTATTCCAGCCCAGTACCCCATTCACTGCTCAATCTTTCAGAAATCCTCTGTGAGGCATGCTACATTTGTTTGGCATCTGGGGAGCCTGAAACAGTGCAATAAACATAGGTACAAAATAATGACACAAAAATCCCCATCACAAATTGAAATATTTAACCATTTCTCCTGTTCACATTTCCCCTATTTAACTGAGTTGGCTGACAGTCCTTTTCAACAAGCAAGTTTATTTCTTCCTTTAGAAAAATTACAGAATGACTCATGATCCAAGAACAATTGGCACAGATTTGAAGGCACATTTGCAGTGAAGTATTTTTAAATTGTAGATGAATTCTCCCTGCACTCTGTTTTTTTTTTTGTTTTCCTGACCCAGAAAACATCAACTCTGCTCTGTTATATATTAAGCTATCAGCTTTGACCCCATTTTAGATTTGGTGGTGGGTTGTTATGTTGTCTACCGTAAGATTCATTTTGGAAATAGAAAATTATTTTTTATGAACTGAATATTTATGAAAATTCAGCAAGAAACATTTACCTTAAAAAATCAAGTATGCAAAAACCTACAGGTTGTTTTTGGTCTACAGAAATAAGTACTGTGAAGATTAGGATAAGGTGGCCTCAATTGTACCATTTCTGTCTTTAGTAATTCCACTCCATTCCAAACACATACACACACACACACACACACACACACACACACACACACAGAGATGGAAAATGACAGGTGAAATCGGTGGAAGAAACAGTTTTCCATGCCTCTACAGGCTATACTATACTAAGGGAGGAAAAACACTGAAGAGAGGCAGAAATGGAAATTTCTAAACTTACAGAATTCTGACAAGATGATCTTCTGTGTCATGGCATTCCTGGAAAACAAACAATGAGTCTACAATATATACTGATTATATGTCCAGGTTTGGTTAAAGAATCCTTGTTCATGATTTTCTTCTTCTGAAAAAATAAGGAATCCTATGGCTTTCAAGGAAAAGCAGAGATAGGAATGTCCACTTAAAGTTTTTCCAAACTTTATCTTTGAAATAAGCTCTAAGCAAAATGAGACAACGCAAAATGCCATTACAGAGATGAGCAGAGTGAGTATGGTTATGGTTATCACACTTGAGAAACTTAGTTTTACTGGACTGAAAATCTATTAGCTACTGTAGATTAGCTGCAGTGGACATAAAGTAGAATACATTCTAGATTCTTTTCTTCAAATTCCTAGCAGACCTTACTAACAAGATGTTTTTATTTTTGAAAATTGTGAACATGATCAAGGTTGATTAAATAAGCTAATTACATAGTACATATATTGTTCTGCTTACCTCCCAAATATTTATTACAGTAGGTTAATAAGAAGGCTTTTCTTGTTGTCAGATTTGCTAAGATCTGGTTTTACTGCTCATCAACATTCTGCAACATTCAGAGCCATATGATACCGAGAATAAAAATAAAGCTAAAACCGAGAACCAATTAACAATTATTGACAACTTAAATATGTTCAACTTGTATGTTCTATTTAAGTAAATAGCAATTATTGATATAATACCACATCCACTTAGTAAAATTTTTTGGCTTTAGCCACATAGGAAATTTTATAAACCATGGAAACAGAATTCTCAAGTTTGCTCTTAAAATAATTAATCTGCAACTCATATCCATATTAAAATCAGGCTGATATTATCTACCCACTTCCTCTGAGCCAGCTTTCTCCTTCATCTTTTTCAGTCTTGCTTCCTCCTTAAGTACAATGCTCAAACCACAGTTTGTAAAGTCTGTAGAGATCTTTCATAATTTTTCTAAAACTTATCTCTGCTATGTCATGTATATTTTTCCAGTAGGGTCCATTCTATTGTTGCATAAATGCTGCCACTACAAGAAGTGATTTCTTTTAGGGGCGCCTGGGTAGCTCATAGTTAACTCTCTGCCTCCAGCTCAGGTCATATTCTCAGGGACCTGGGATGGAGCACCTTGCCTGAGGGTGCTGACACCCTGCTCGGTAGGGACTCTATTTCTCCCTCTCCCTCTCCCTCTGCCTCTGCTTCTCCCCAACCCCACTTGTGCTCTCTCTCTTCTCTCAGATAATAAAATCTATTTTTTAAAGTAATTTCTCATGAATCCCAAAGATATACATGCACATGCATACACTCTTTTTATCACATGTTCTCAACTATTAAATCCTGACATTGGTGGCATTTCTAGCTACAAGAAGGAGGAGGTTTAAACAATAATATAATTGATCCAAATGGTAAAGTCTAGGAATGAGGCAGTGTTCAAGATCTGTTGATTGAGAAATCCATTAAGATCATCAGGTGTCCAAGCTCTAGTTACTACTCCCATCTGCCATTCACAATAGCAATTTCAATGTAAGAATGTTTCCCCTAATGTTGTTAAAATAGCTATGAGGAAGGCAGATAGACAATGTTTCTTCCTTCTTTTGGGAATGCTAGAGAGACTTATTCCTTGAAAACTCAACTCTAATGGTAAAAATGACTCTTCACTGAACTTCTGCCTACATCTTCCATAGCTCTTTGGCCAGAATGGACCACGCAACCATTTCTGACTCATCCCTATTAAGGCAACGGAATTTTGGTTTTCACGTGTATTTCTTTTTGTTTAATTGAATTCACGGTTTAATTTTTTATTTAATTCTATAAATTTTATTTTCTCAAGGTCTACTTTTAATATTTATATCCCATCCTTTTTCTGCAAATTATTTCAATTATAATTTTCTTTTAGTAATTTGATAAGGAACAAAAGGGCTGATTTATAGAGATGGTTCTTTGTTTTAGAGGCAATTGAAAAAAAAAATGAATGGATGTCAAGAATTCCACTCAAGGATTATAAATTTGCAAAAGGTAAGGAATGTGCTTAAAGAAGGTGGTAATACTTTACATTTTTATTGTAGAATGAGTAATGGATAAGATAAAATCAATTTTAATGAAGAACAGAGATTTGATAATCAGCAAATTTAATAATAATGGAACTAAGGGGACTCCCTTGATACTTGAAAGAATTAATTAAATACAAATAAAGGACATTTCCCTTAGACAGAAGATCAAATGAGTAAGAATTCACCATGTATTCAAGACACCATGGTAATACAGTGTCTAGGAATTGTAATTATTATGAGGCATAGAGAACAGACCCTACCATAAAGAAATTTATACATGGAAGGTTCAGAAAATAATGTAGAACATTAAAAAGCAAGAACAAATAAACAATAGTTGAAGACAGCTATGGTACATGTCTTATAATTAAAAACATTATAATTTGCCAACCAAATTATCCTGGCAATTTCTATTAGAGGCCATAGGGAGATAAACACTAAATGAACATAAGAAACTTACCATTAGGAAGTTACTTACAGATCAAAACATAAATTTATCTTTGTTGGTAATGCTATCCAATACTTAAGAAATAAAACAAGTTTTCTATAAACTCAGAAAGTAGAAGAGGACAGAATGCTACATGATGAAACCAGCATATCCTCAATACAAAAACTGGATAAAGACTGTAAGACAATCACAGACCAAACATTCCTCTGGAATGCAGACACAAGTCTCTTAAAACAGCATTCACAAATCAACCCTATTTTTTAAAAAGATAAAACATAAGGACCAAGTAGAGTGTATGTCAGGTATAGAAGTCTCTTTTAATATTTGAAATTCCATCAATGTAATTTACCACAGTAACAGAAAAAGAAAAATCACAATAGATACAGAAAAAGCAATTGAAGCAACTGAATCAAAATGATTAAAAAAAAAAATCTCAGCAAGACTGGAATGAAATATCCTCACACAGAAAAAACAGGGTATCTATGAAAGTCCCACAAATAACATCTTCGTTAATGGTAAAATAATGAATGTTTTTCTCCTTGTATCAGCAAAAGGGCAAAGATGTGTTCTTGTAACACCTAACCAACCTTGTAACTGGATGTTTTAGCAAAAGCATTAAGGCAAGAAGCAAAAGCAAAAAGCTTATAAGCAATTAAGAAGAAAAAGGAACAGCATGGAGGGCAGTAGGAGAAGGAAGGGAAAAAATCAGGGAGAAATCAGGGTGGGAGAGGAATCATCAGAGACTACAGACTCTGAGAAAAACAAATGGAGGGTTTTAGAGGAGCGGGGCAGGGGTGGGTTGCGGATAATGGGTTAGCCTGGTGATGGGTATTAAGGAGGGCACATATTGCCTGAAGCACTGGGTGTTACATGCCAACAATCAATCATGGAACACTCCATCAAAAAAATTAAAGTATAAAAAGTAAAAACAAAAAATAGAGAATTAAAGAAACTTTTTTTTACAAAGCAAACTGCCTTTATTTTACAGATCAAAACATAAATTTATCTTAAGCAACATACTCTTTATGTAAAAATCCTAAGGTATCTATTTTAAAAGTAGAATTAATAGGGGAATTTAGCACGATAACAGGATATAAGGTCAATACACAAAAATAAACTGTAGTTCTAATACTGGCAGCAACCAACTGGAACATTAAATAATACCACTTATAATGGGATTACAATAATGCCATTTATATTTGTACAAAAACCATAATATACTTGGAAATAAATTACCCATATGAAATGCAAGATCCCTACACTCAAACAAAATGTCACTCAGAGAAGATTTTTGAAAACCTGAATAACTAGATAAGTATACAATATTCATTAATTTGAAGACTTACTATTATCAAGATTAAGTTTTCCTTCATTTGAGATTTATTTATAACTTAGTTTATATATATAAATTTATATACAAGACTGATTTATAAATGTACAATGAACTCATATGAGTTAATAATGCAATGGGAAACAAGTGAATTTAAAAATAGCCATGAGACTTGAATACATTTTTCAAAAGAGAAAAGATGGACCAGTAACCATTTGAAAAATGCTCATCATCATGAGGCATGAGGAAAGTGCAAATTTGGGCTTAATTTAATAAGATAGTGTCTCATAGCCACCAAAAGACTCAACTTTATAAGACTGATAATGTTGGGATGATAAGAAGCACCTGGCACTCTCATACATTGCCAGTGAAAGTATACAATAAAACGCCTAGTTTAAAGAACTATTTGTCAGTTTTTTATGAACTTAATCATACACCTTTATTATAACCCAAAAACTGCATTTCTTAGTATTTTCCCAAGATGAGTGAACATGTGTTCATAAAAAGACTTGCACAATAATATTCTCATAGAAGTTCTATGCATAAAAAAAATGAATGGTTAGAAGCCCAATGTCCTCAGCAAAAGAATAAACAAATCATAGTGTATTCAAATCATGGAATGCTCTACACAATAAAAAAATAATGAGTGATGTCTGTAATGCTATAGATGAATCTCACAAGCATTATGCTGAACATTAGAATCTAGCCTGAAAATGTAGATGCTGGATACTGCTTTTATATGAAGACCCAGGACAGGAAAAACTAGTCTGTAGTATAGAAACCAGAGATAGTTGCTTCCAGCAGAACTAAGGGGAAGAGGACAGGAAAACACAATGGAAGTATTCTGTATCATGATGTAGCTATTGGTTACCTTGGTGTATACACTGTCAAAACTCATTTAACCGTAAGCTTAAGACATGCATATTATACGTGAATTTTGCTGCCAAAACTATATGCCATTGACAAAAAATCCATGCATTTCAAAGAAAAATCATGAAAGGCAACTATCATCATCTCCTACACAACATGGCTCCATAGAAAATAATAAAGCAATATTAGTCTAGGGTAATTGAGCCAGGTTAGGCAGAGTCCTAAAGGGGAGGTCAATACATATGGCTGCAAACATACGTTAACACTAGCTAAACATTACCTAGTCCTTTGCCTTTTCTGGATCTCAGTTTTCTCCTCTATAAAATTAATGCAGCTAGGTCTCAGTTGTTTTTTGTTTTTTTTTTTTCCCCAAACTAACTTTATGTATCAGCACATATATGTGACTATTAAATGCAGGTCTTGTTCAGCTGAAATGGTGTGGGACTTCATTATAAACCCATTCAGGACTGCTGTCCCCACCATGTGAGCTGGTAATGCACCTCGGCCAAAAATGTGTGATTCTGGGGAAGACGGTTCAAAGTCTTGGATTCACAAAATCAGCTTTAAAGTAATTAACCTACAACTTATTTTTTTAAAACCTGCAGTTTATTTTTAAGATACCTTATATAGTGATTAACACTATATGGAATAGATCTGGGTTATTTTTATTATTTCATGACATCAAAATGAAATGTGCTAGGAGATAAAAAGAAAATGAATGACCTCTGATAGAAAGCATTACTGGTGAAGTTTGCTGGATTGAGGTTTTTTCAGGTAGGAGGTGAGGAGAGGGCATAAGGAATAAGCAACTGATATTTTTTTTTAATTGAATTGACCATATTCTTATTTTTTGATTGGACTTTCTTTGAAAACAATGTGCAAAGGACAGACACCTTTCAAAAGACTCCAAGGATCCTAAACATCCCCTTGAATGGTAATTTTTTTATAAAGAAGCAAAACAAAGCTGTGACACAAAATAAACTATATGAACAAAAACAGCTAAATCCTGTTATCTGGAGTTAGGAGCACATCAAATAAACATGAAATATTAACGTGGCACTATGGAAATAGGTTTCCTATCAAACAGGCAATTAAAAAACTAAAGTATAGTGAGCCACAGACGCATTCATTTTTTAAAGCTGGGATGAATAACAAGTGGACCCTTTGACTCTCTTTTCTCTTTCTTACAAAAGAAAGCAGGGGAAGAATGTATTTCACATCCAGTGGAGTACGTATTTTCAGATGTTGACACATCTTTATTGCTCAATCTGTTACTGAAAAAATTAAACCTGTTCCTGCAGGCTGTGGACAGTCGGCTCAGCGGTACACGTTACCAGCCTCTACCTGAGTTAATTTACCATTTAGAACTCCATGAGTGTGAAAGTAATCCTCACAGTAAACAACATGTACTCCACGGTAAATACTGCATTATCCCCGGGCCGAATGATGCAGTCAACTCCATAAATAAAAACCCTGGCAGGAATTCCAACCTTTTACAATTACAAACTAATTCTTGGCTGAAAATAAACAGTGTGGTAATTTCATTCATTATGGGCGGCAAACAAAGTCCCACAAAGTGTATGTGTTTGAGAACCTGTTGTCTTCTGGTTAATGGACGTTAATTTGGGGGTTCAACAGTATGTCTCAATCATTTCGCAAGGACAGTTACAGCATAGGCCCACAAAGACTGGTGTGGAGAAATCGAATTGGCTAAAATGTGCGCTACAGGAGACTACTATTTGTCCAAAAGTTCTAAGATCTTGGTGACACAATTAAGAGTAAGTTTTCTATTATGGAGACATTTGCTACAAATTAACCTTCAATTTCTTTTCATAAGTGGAAACTAAGGACACTAGTATTGTGGTTCATTGGAAAATACCTTAATCGTGGTTAATATTTGGTAATACATCAGTATTTATAAAGAGCTATTAGACCTAATATACATATATCCTTTTTTAATTCTAACCATCACATGTACACATTACTCATCTTCAATATTTAGGTTTATTATTATGAGTTTAATTCATGAACATTTCAAAAGAAAAGTAGCTTTGAGGCAAGGCTTTTTCTTGCATCAAATCACATCAAAGGCCCCAGTAAGATACCAAAAGGTATAAGAACATTTATATATATTTAGATGGCAATTCTCCTACTGGGAACTTAACCCAATAAATAATCACTTATGTGGTTTAAAACTGAGAGTGATGAAGTAAAGAAATCAAGTCAAAGTAAAAAAAAAAAAATCGGGGTAAATCAGGGTAAAACAAAGTTACCATCAATTTACTATGTGAAGTATTGCATGCAGTTGGGAGAGTTAGGCCACAAATTCAACTCTAACCAGAGATCAAAGCAAAGAGAGAAACTAAATATAAGATTCAGTGTCTTTAATATAAAAGACCAAAGGAGAAAATAAAACCTGTTTTTCCCCACTGGAATAAAGGTTCGAGAAAAATCACTCCTATGGAGCCTCAAAGTAATTCTCCTTAATGAACTTGGAATGTTCTTCAACAGCACGCTGACAGCAAATGCTGCAGAATGTGACTGTAGCTCATATTCTGAGCTATTACAGGTGTAGCTCAGTGAAAATTCTGACAAGGGACCAAATAATGGTCAAAGCACTGAGGTCTCTGATGGTCTTGTTGGAATCAGCAGCAAATTTAGAACATTTGGAAGGTTCAATGGACTATAAAGGGGTTATCAGTGGTTTTAAAAACTGTGTTCTCAGAAGTCTTCGTCTCTATTACAGATGCCAGAGAAAGGAAGAGAAAAGGTACAGGTGTAGACACGATGGAGTTTTGGGATTCTATTCCTGCTTTACACAGAACAGCTCCTTGCTCATCAATTTCATTAGAAGACTTTGTCATTATTTGAAGAGAGGGTCTATTGAAAATGAAAAAATAAGAAGTGGGTTCACTACCCCATTAATTACAACAGTTAAAAAATTGCTACATAAAAATCACAGAAGGGGCACCTGGGTGGCTCAGTGGGTTAAGCCGCTGCCTTCGGCTCAGGTCATGATCTCAGGGTCCTGGGATCGAGCCCCGCATCGGGCTCTCTGCTCAGCAGAGAGCCTGCTTCCCTCTCTCTCTCTGCCTGCCTCTCCATCTACTTGTGATCTCTGTCAAATAAATACATAAAATCTTTAAAAAAAAATCACAGAAATACTGTAACACAAATTTAGTCCTAACTACTGTGTCAAGTGCTAAAGTTGGGTCACAAATTCGACTGTGGTTTTAACAGACCACAAAGAGAACAATTTTAAGATTCAACATAGGGGGCACCTGGTGTCTCAGGGGATTAAGCCTCTGCCTTTCGCTCAGGTCATAATCCCAGGGTCCTCCTCCTCTCTCTGCCTACTTATGATTTCTCTATCAAATAAATAAAGACTTAAAAAAAAAAAGACTCAAATAATCCAATCAAGAAATGGGCAGAGGACATGAACAGACATTTCTGCAAAGAAGACATCCAGATGGCCAACAGACACATGAAAAAGTGCTCCATATCACTCGGCATCAGGGAAATACAAATCAAAACCACAATGCGATATCACCTCACACCAATCAGAATGGCTAAAATCAACAAGTCAGGAAATGACAGATGCTGGCGAGGATGCGGAGAAAGGGGAACCCTCTTACACTGTTGGCGGGAATGCAAGCTGGTGCAGCCACTCTGGAAAACAGCATGGAGGTTCCTCAAAATGTTGAAAATAGAACTGCCCTATGACCCAGCAATTGCACTATTGGGTATTTACCCTAAAGATACAAACGTAGTGATCCAAAGGGGCACGTGTACTCGAATGTTTATAGCAGCAATGTCCACAATAGCCAAACTATGGAAAGAACCTAGATGTCCATCAACAGATGAATGGATCAAGAAGATGTGGTATATATACACAATGGAATACTATGCAGCCATCAAAAGAAATGAAATCTTGCCATTTGCGACAACATGGATGGAACTAGAGCGTATCATGCTTAGCAAAATAAGTCAGGCGGAGAAAGACAACTATCATATGATCTCCCTGATATAAGGAAGTGGTGTTGCAACATGGGGGCTTAAGTGGGTACGAGAAGAATCAATGAAAGAAGATGGGATTGGGAGGGAGACAAACCATAAGTGACTCTTGATCTCACAAAACAAACTGAGGGTTGCTGGGGGGAGGGGGTTTGGGAGAAGGGGGTGGTATTATGGACATTGGGGAGGGTATGTGCTTTGGTGAGTGCTGTGAAGTGTGTAAACCTGGTGATTCACAGACCTGTACCCCTGGGGATAAAAATATATGTTTATAAAAAATAAAAAATTATATTAAAAAAAAAAAAAGACTCAATGTTGGGCTCCTGGGGACTCAGTCAATTAAGTGACTGACTCTTGATTTTGGCTCAGATCATGATCTCAGGATCTTGAGATCGAGCCCTACATCAGGCTCATGCTGGTTGTGGAGTCTGCTTAAGATTCTTTCTCCCTCTGCCCCACACCACCCTGCTCATGAGTTCATGTGCACTTCTCTCCTCTCCAAAGAAAATTCCACATTAAAATGAGCCAATATGATGCTGCCATTGCCAGATGATGATGGTGAAGATGGTAAAGATTATGTGCTAAAAGCAGAATATGAATATATGCACATAGCAAGTTTACAACTATGCAAAAAGATAGCCACGTGATGGAAGGAAATACACAAAGATCAAGTTCTATTGATGTGATTTCAAGGGTTTTTTCTTTTCATCTGTAAACATTCTTTTAGAGATGAGCAGTAATTTTGACTACATAAAGTTTTAAAATTAAAAGGCAAATCATTATATGACAAAAAAAACTTTGTGGCAAGTGCAACTATAAAGGTTTAATATCTTTATTATTAAAAGTAATAATTATTCAATAATGGGCAAAGTATTAAGAGTCTAAATTTTCTTATTTTAATAATTTGCAGTTTGACTAGATAAAGAGCAACAAACATTATATCTTCAGTGCAGTATGCTAGGAAGACTTTCAAATTGCCTTATATACATAAATTCATTTAATCCTTGTAACAACCCTTTAGATGATATTTGTAGAAATGGGGAGCCTGAATCACTGCCTGTGAAGCAACGTGCTCCAAGTATGTGGCTGGTAAATGGTGGTTCCAGGTTTCAAACTCAAGCTATCTCCAGAGTTAGTGCTCTTGACCAAAACATAACCTGCCTCGTAATAGCCATTTGGCTTACTTCCTTCCTCTCAGCCCTACCACCATCCCTAATTCTATGTTATGTGACAATAATGCTATCACCTTCCATTGCATGCTACTGTACAGTTTCCAAAGTGTGGTATGCATTGTCTGGTTTTTTTTTTTTTTCAAAGATTTTATTTATTTATTTGACAGAGAGAGAGAGATCACAAGTAGGCAGAGAGGAAGGCAAAGAGAGAGAGGAGGAAGCAGGCTCCCCGCTGAGCAGAGAGCCCGATGTGGGGCTCGATCCCAGGACCCTGAGATCATAACCTGAGCCGAAGGCAGAGGCTTTAACCCATTGAGCCACTCAGGTGCCCCACATTGTCTGTTCTTTTAGGACACTTCCATTAGCCAGGACACTGTCCTTCTGGCTTGGATTCTAATCATGCTATTGCACTACATCTGTTCCACGTGGATAGCCACTTCGCAGACTTGATTCCTTGGTTCCTCATTTCACTGCATACATTCTAGTCCACAGGGTTTGTCTGTTTGTCTCTTAGCGAATTTTTTTTTAAGATTTTTTTTTTTTTTTGACAGAGACACAGCAAGAGAGGGAGCACAGGCAGGAGGAGTGGGCGAGGGAGAAGCAGGATTCTCGTGGGGCAGGAAGCCTGATGCCAGGCTCGATCCCAGGACCCTGGGACCATGACCTGAGTCGAAGGCAACCACTTAACCACTGAGCCACCCAGGCGCCCCTCTTAGTGAATTACATAAAGAATCCCAAAGAGTTGCTAAATTTCATGAGCTATATGGATTGTTATAGAGCAAAAGGAACAAACCCATCTATTATAACATCTTAGTTGTAGCATTTAGAGCTTATCAAGCTAATGAGTGGCAGTCACTAGATTATAACTTCTATTTTTCTCAGACATGGCATGTAAATCTGAAAGTGGTCAGTGACAATATTAACCAGACAGATACTCTAACATTCAATCTAATGTGGATAATAAAACTATAAAAGCTTCAACTATGATTTTAACTGGCATTTTCTTACTGGGGAGAAATTACATATATATAGCTCCCAGAATGAGGCCAGAAACCTAGGCTTCTAAGCAAGTCGGTGATGTGCTCCTGGACAATGGAATTCATATCTGAAAAGAACAGAAGCAGCACCAAAAGACTTTGTGTCCCATCAGTGTTTGGTTTTGCTATATATAGAAAAAAATTACTTTATACCTTTTTTTTTTTTTTAAGTTCAGCATTGTTAGTCTTTTTTATATTGGAGACCCAGGGAATCCAATAGCAAGAACGTGATAGATCATAGTGACAGATTAAAAATTTAATGCCCTCTTTACCTAGCAAAATGCTAAACCCAAGTAATTACTTGCTTTAATCCTAACTAAAAATTGCTTTCTTGTGAAAGTAAAATTCTAAGACAAATTTTAGAACACAGGAAACACAAAAGATACACAGAAAAAAATAATTCATGTGACTTTGCTGAAGGTGTAAAAATGGTTCATTATTGGGTGCCTCGGTGGCTCAGTGGGTTGAGCCTCTGCCTTCGGCTTAGGTCATGATCTAGGGGTCCTGGGATCCAGCCCCACATCGGGTTCTCTGCTTGGCGGGGTTCCTACTTTTCCCTCTCTCTCTGCCTGCTGCTCTCTCTCTCTGTCAAATAAATAAACAAATAAAATCTTTAAAAAAATGAAGAACAATTATTTTTTCTTAGTATTCAAATCAATTATTTTTTCTTAGTATTCAAATCAGGAATTAATTTTGCAGTTGTTAGTTTTTTATTTTGAAATTGGACCTTTAAATGATTACTATACCATATTACAGTAATTGTCTAGGTTAAATGTAGCCTTCACCTCTTTTGGTACTAAAATTAGTAAAATCATGTTGACTCCTAGGATGAAAGAGTATTATTTGTTCAGTTAAGGGGAAAGTGAAGGCAAAAACAAATGACTTGCCAATTGTTTTCGCCTTCACTTTCCCCTTAACTGAACAAATGGGTAATTTAGGAAAAAAATATATACATACTTGAAGAAAGGCTAGAAAATTAATGATGATCTACTACCAAAAACTAATGAATACAATTGTAATATTTTGTATTATATTACCAGTTATATAACTAGCATTATATAACTGGTATTATAATACCAATAACTATTATTCTCAATATTTTAGAAAACATATTGACCCATTTAACCCTCATAAAAAGCTTTGAGGCACAGACTCAAAATTTACAGTCCTATTTCACAGCAAAGAAACAGAGTAACAGGAAGGTTAAGGCAGCTTGTTCTCAGTAACGGACCTACTAACTGACAGCCAGGCTTTCAAGTTCAGAGATTTGGGTTTTAGATCACTGCTTGTTACCCATGATTCTCCATTGTTGGAACTTCATTTTTACATGATGTATAACATGAACATTAAAGAACAAAGTGGTTCAGTGGATGTAAATCCACGTGATAAATACTATAGAAGCTATGAAAGTGACTAATTTCACACAGACTTATAACCCCAAAGTATCTTCTTTGTATTTTAACATTTTAATATCTTAATACTGTCTACCAAGTTAACCAGCTATCAGAAAAAAAAATTGAAAAATGAGTTTCATTGTAAATGTGAGAAGTATGCCCTGAAAATGAGTTCAATAGAAAATGTAATGATACCATTATGGTTAGATTAGACACTGAATTGTCTTACTTCCATCACTTCAATATTCCACCACTCAAAGTATTTTCTAATAATCTTAAGGTCAATATTAATTGAAATTCAAATAGAACAAAATAGAATTTTTATGGAATTTATTATGCACACTGTCATGTATCGGTTAACAGAATCAATGGAGATCTAGCTACAAAATTAACAAGTTCCTGTTTGAAGCTGACACATGGAGATTTTACCAGAATGAGATGTAGCTTTATTTTGCTCCACATCTTCACTACTGCCATTTTGGAAGACCTACTAATCTAACTTTTTTTTTTTTAATTGTACATGTATCACTTCATGGTAAGAACAGAACTGGTGGTAATTAAGACACTACATTTGAATAAATTCCAAACCTAAAAAGTATAACTATAATGTATCTTGCCTTCTACGTTGAAGACAGCATTGCAATATTTAAAAAGCTATTATATAGTTGTTTCATAAGTAACACATATATAGAGTTATTTCATCAAGCCATGATTCAAGACAACTCTTCCTGAAAGTTTCACACAACATATTCAGTCCACGCTCTCAATTTCCAGTTATTGATGATCACCCTATCCACCCAAAGTACACAAAAGGTTACATATTTGCATTTTTAGGAGACAGAAAGGTAGAGGTTCACAGACCTACTTCTATAGTATTTAACTAAGAGGTCATCCTGGATATTACATAACTGTTGCAGAGGCATTCTTGCTATCTTTGTAACCCAATCCTGCATCTTCCTTGGTCTACGGAATACATATCACAGGTTTCATTGTACTCACGATATTTCACTGATGGGAATTCATTGTGAACACAATAAGCTCCTTTTCAAGCCTTGAGCCATAAAAAATGTCCCATATATAAATCTTCCATGCTTTCTACCCATTACAGTTGTTTGGAATGGAGAAGACAATTTGCCAGTGACATTGTGGAAGCTGATTCGACCAGCACACAACAGTCCATTTTTAAATATTCCTAGGATGTTTTGAGCCAGTTGTTACACGATCAGCAGCTTGAAATTTACCACGGTGAGAGTACTTATACCAGAGACATCAGCAAATACTGCATAGTAGTGTTTGGTGCTTTTCCCTCCTTATTTGGAGAGATGGGATGCCAGCATACTAATACCCCTAAAAAGGTTTGTCATCCACTTTTGGAAGGTAATAGAGCTGAAATTTAAAAAGCGGTTAGTCTGATTTACTCCTACAGAAAGAAGCCACCTGATGAGCTATACCTCTATTAGATGGCTGTGTGTCTGGGGGAAATAGGGTATTTGAGTTTACTCAGGATGCTTTCTGTGCCCATTTTTCCATTGAATTAATGGTGCCCCCTTGCACTTGCAGACGTATCTTCATTTGAGTGACAGCAACTATATAGCAAGTTCAAAACAGAACATATCTTGAATTAAGCCACTGAAAATTTGAGTGTCAAATTATCTGTCACTATCTGTTAGTAATATTTTATCTAATACAGTAGCTCACTCTCCTTTATTTTACAATAAAGAAACTATTTGATCTTCATAACATTTTAGGAAGAAAAGCAATGATCTGATGTGCTCACTTCCACATATGTGTAAAGGCAAAGAAAGTAAACTTGACACAGTGATGGTGGCAGAGAATTATAAGTTTTCTTGACTTGGAATCCAAGGCTATTGACAATAGTCATCTCTAAATTTGCAACAATCTTCTGAATATAGTATGATTTAGGGACCATGGTAACTTCCTTCAGGACAATATTTCAATTTGTATTTTCTCAGCACACAGCAATTGGAAAGAGCGTAAGATGCTCCAGAGGTACCCTGGATGATCATGTAATATTTATTTAACACAGTTGTTATGTGTCCTGGGGGTATTTCTTTTTTTCAATCAAAACTATACTTGTTGCTTCAAAATGTTAACAAATTAAAGCCATTTGATTTCACATCAAATCCATCATCCTTATGTGGTTTTTTTTTTTTTTTTTTTGCCTCTAGCAAGAATGGTATGGAGAGGCCTCTGACTAAAATAAATACTGCTTTCTCCAAAATCAATTGGTATTATATCTAGATTGACTTTGGGCACACAAACTCATGCCTGCATGTAAACACAAAATCCACACCCAAGCCTCTTATAAAAAAACCTGTAGATTTGAGATGCTGGGTGAACACTGATTCAACAACAGGGTTCCTACTGTCCATCTTCCTTCTGGATTATTTTCACTGACTAGTTATGCTCAGACTCCTAGCCTTAATGTCATCCCCTTATAGTCACATTCAGTCAAAATCCTCAACAATTTATTTCCATTCTACATTTTAAAATTAACATTTAAATTCAACATGTGCTTTTCATTTAATTTAGTTCTCACAGGAAGCATATAAAGTTGATTTGGTTAATTTCACCATTAATGAAGAAACTGAGGTACAGAGAAGTAAAATACCTACAATCTTTTTTTTTTTTTTTTGCTACTGGTTATTATAGTTATCAAAAATTTTTGGCAGGTTATAAAGTATCTCCAATTTTGAAAAGAATAGATATATCTTAACTTTAAAACATTTTGGAGAACAGAGTACTAGAACTTCTATTTTTTTTAATGAGATCATGAAAATTTAGGTACTGGACATGGATAACAAAAATAAATCTGACTGATCAATATAAATGTCAAAATTCTGAGGAAAATATTATAATACAAATCTAACAATGTCTGGGATATATGGGTATATGCAGTAAGATCATCTCAAGTATAAAAGAAGTATTTAATTTCAGAGCATTAAATGACATAATTCACTAGTTCAGCACATTAATGAAAAAAGAACTTGTGATTATGTCTGGAGTTACAGAAAAGGATTTAACTAGATCAATTTTTGTTTTGTTTAGTTCAAGATGTGTTTTGTATTTTTATCTTTCTACTGTCTATCATTCAACTTAAGACAGCTCCACAAATAAAACAGGTACTATTAGGTAGGAAAATGGACACAACGACTGTCCTCAGCAATTCTGTGTACCCTGTTCTCACTGTCCTAACAGTCCAATATAGTTTTTTTTTAAACTACATTTGTGACAAAAACATTATTATGTACTGTATAAAACAATCAAAAACCTCACATACAGAAAATAATTTTTAGCAAATCAGAGTTGTAGGGGATTTACCAAGCTTTATGAAGGATATTTACCTGAAACCTTTAGCATAAAAACTATTATTTCATACCCGGAACATTTTAAAGTCAGACAACAAGAATCAAAGAGTATGTGGAGAAGTCATAACTCTCAAACACTGACAGACAGTAAAATCACTTTAGAGAACAGTTTATCAGTGTCTGATAAACTTCAAAATATGTGTACACTAGGATTCAGCAATTTTAGTTCTAGATGTTAGAGAACCCTTCATATGGCTGCAAGGATACAAAGGATATATGCATGATTTTGAGTAAAGAAATACAGGTGGAAATAAATCCATAGCTGATGAACATGCATATTTTGGTATATTCTTATAATGTATTACTATTCAATGAATGAATTTGATTATATTCAACTACAGGTATAAGCAAGTGTCCAATACATACATGTAATTACAAAGATTAAGTTCTATTCCTCAAAAACCATGCTACTGTATGCTTACATTATAATAAAAATACTATGGCTACAATGTATGGCACGGACATAAAGACATGTAGTCAAAACAAAGAATTAGATCAGAAAGATATAACCAACTACAAAATAGTAACTACTACTGGTGAGGCAAGCTGAAAAAGACCTAACTTTTTATTTCATGTCTATGTCATTTAAAAAAAAAATTTTGAAGTCACTATGACCAAATAGCACTATTTACTATTTCCTGATAGAGAATTTTTACATAAAACAAATTTGTGCTGTGAGTGACCCTAACAATTAGCTAAGTCCCTTGTTTTTCAAGTATGGAGAAGAAACTCAAGACAGTATACAGACTATGATTACAAAGATAGATGAAAGCAGAACTAGAAAAAAAAAAATCCAGGTTTTCAGACTCTAATTTAGTGTTCTTTCCATAAAATTACACGGACTTCAATCAGACAGATTTTATGTGGCATTTTATTTTGATTCAACAGAAACATTTTTACCCCGGCTCATATTTTTTTCTCCTGATTAAATACTCCCTATATATCTTTGTCTTATTTGTATCAGTCTATTCTAGAGTAACTTGTTTACAGGTCTGTCTTTCCAACTTTCAAAGTTCCTGGATGTCACAGACATCTCCTTGTCATTTTTTAAAATCTCCATTCATACTGTGTTCTGCACAAAAGGCATTCTATGTGTGTGTGCTTGAAGAATTGAATACATTGATTATTTTTTCAGTAAGCTGAGCATACTTTTTTTTTTAAAGGTTTTTTTTTTTTTTAAGATTGATTTATTTATTTGACAGACAGAGATAACAAGTAGGCAGAGAGGCAGGCAGAGAGAGCAGGGGAAGCAGGCCCTCCACTGAGCAGAGAGCCCAATGGGGGCTCGATCCCAGGACCCTGGGGTCATGACCTGAGCGGAAGGCAGAGGCTTTAACCCACTGAGCCACCCAGGCTCCCCAGAGCATATGTTTTAAATATGTTATATGTCATATTCTGTGTTATGCATGGGGCTATCATACAAAAAATGGATGAAGTTTGTAACACTAACTTCAACATAAAGTCTACGAGTTAGATGCTTTTCTCTTGGCATTTGTCTTCAAGTTTTTATGACCATTTCTAACCTATTTTGATAGAAATAATTTCAAACTCACAGGAAAAATACATAGTGCTGGGGTTTTTTTGTTTGTTGTTGTTGTTGTTGTTGTTTGTCAGAGTGATGAGCTAAAGCAAAGTGAGGTGTTGGCATGATTGCCCCTCAAATAATCAATTTGTTTTTGCTTATTTTACAGCATGAAAAAATCACAGGGCAGCAGAGAAAAGCCAATCAATATGAAAATGAAATACTTTATGCTTTTTTCTCTATAAGCTCCTTTAAAAATATAAAGTATATAAAAAAGAGATACAACACTGAAGTACTTAAATTTTTTTTAAATGTTTCACATGGGAATTTGTCTCTGAGTAAGAGGGAATAAATTCAGTGATGAAACCTGGACAGAGCACATACAACAACCATTTGAGGAATGTGAAATGAAGTAATGGTTGGTAAAGTGGACAGAAGACCAGAATTTGATATACACCCTCAAATAATTGGCTTGTCTTTTTTGGTATTTTTTTTATTTTTTCCCTTAGTAGCCATGATCTCTGCTCCAGGAGGTATCCAGTTCTGGCTCAAAAAGAGGCAAATAGTTTTCTAATGGTCAAAGAACATAGGTGAAAGACTTCCAATTTTCTTTTCTTTTCCTACGTTCTCTCATGCCTCAACCCTAAAACAATCTCCTAGCAATGGTGGCACCAACAGTGGCAGAAATAGGAGCCTGCAGAAAGCTGAAATTCTAACAAGCATCACCTTGCTTCATATTAAGAAAACCTGCAGTCTCAAAAACATGGGATAAATCTCCATTACTTTTTCCTCTATATATATCATTCTAATTGATAATCCCAGATACAGTCACAATTACGGCAAATGTGTGATAGATCTGGAAAAACAAATTCCAGGTTTTCTGGGTAATGCATAAAAAAAGAAGCTCGAAGAAGCAAAAGTACCAAGGAGATAAAAAGAAAGGTTATGAAAATGATTCCATAGTCGTTTATGAATTTTGAAACTTACATCTAATCTCTACTTGTATGGATCTGTTCTTGAAAGCATCCTATTGTCTTTGAAAATTGAACAATGGAATAGATCACCACCAACACTCAAACTGGCCAATGAGCAGTCCACCCATGGAACAAATATGTCCAACTTTGCAATAATTTTAGAAGTGGAACCAACCTTGAAATACAACCCACTGAAGACTTGTGGCCTAACCAGTTCAAATGCCTGCTTAAAAAAAATAAATGTAAAGTGAAATTATTATTTCCCATAGTATTTAAACAAGACCTGGAAGCTCATAACCAATTGTTCAAAAAGTTCAAGAGACAAACTAAAATTACTTGGCAAACAAAGAAGCAATGGATGATGTTTAAAAAACATAGATGTGGGAGTGTCTGAAAAAGACTTTAGAGCAACTAATATCAGTATCCTTCAATATTTCAGAATGAATGCTCTCAAAACAGAAAAAAAAAAATCTGAGGGGAAAAAAAAGTGGGGGGGGGGAGCAGAAACAGAGATTTAGCCAGAACCAAATAGAAAATCTGTCAAACTTATTATTAAAATATAGGCAGTAAAAGAAAGCATCAGTGAACTTGAAGGTAGGTCAATACAAATGATTCACTCAGAACTAAGAGAAAAGAGATGGAAAAGAATAAAACTGTGAAACATTTACAAAAAGCCTAGTATTCATGTCCTTATAGTCTGAGAAAAGAAAAACTGCAGTGTGAAAAAAAAGAACTTTTAAGAAATAATAAGTGAAAACTTCACAATCTAGTGAAAGACACAAATTACAATTTCAGTTGGGTAAACCCCAACCTGGTACACCATAAAGTAGTCCACGACCAAACATAAAGAACTGCTAGTAATTGCAGACAAAGAAAAAACCTTGAGGATAAAACAAGGAAAAATGACATGTTACCTACAAGAAAACAATGATTCAAATGGATTTTAATTTCTTATTAGAAACCATGGAGCCCAGTAGAAATGCGATATTTTGAAGTGCTGGAAGACAAGATCAACCAAGAGTTGTACACCCAACGAAGATATTTCAAAAGATGAAAGTCAAATAAAGATATTCGGAGATGAAAGAAGTCTAAATTCTATAAACTCAATCTAAAAGAATGGCTAAGATAATTTTCCAGCAGATGTAAAATAGTAAAAGAAATTGGAAAAATCAGCAATCAATGAGGAACACAGAAACAATCAGTATTTGGTAAATATCATAGAATACTATTCCTGTTTTAAGTTTTATGTTTTTAATGGTTAAAAGCAACCAGTATCAAATCGCTTTAATGGAATTTGTAATATAGAAATGATTCCTGTAAGAGAAAGATAGTATAAGTATCCAGTGTAAATTTTTTATATTTCACATGAAATGACAAAATATTAATGAAACAGACTATAACATTTTGATAACTAATTTTAATTGCTAGAAAAACCACCAAAATATGTGAGGAATAATATATAAACTAAAATACTAAAATGTTATCCAAATAACTAAAAGGAGGCAGAGAAAGGGGAAACAAGTTATTGAAAACAGATTAACAAAGATAAAATTTTAAAAAGACAGATCTAAACATGTTAACAATTATATTAAATGTAATTTTAAAACATCATTTAAATATAGAGATTGTCATATAGAGAACTGATTTTAAAATGACCACAATATATACTGCATGCAAGAAATTCACTTAACTGCAATGATATAGATAGGTTCAAAGTTAAAAAAATTTTTTTTTTCAGACCAAATCAGAAGAAAGCTATAGTGACTATGAAAGTTAGGTACAATAGACCTCAGAGCACAGAAAATTACCAGGGATGAAAATGGACATTATATAATGATAAAAGAGTCAAATCTCAAAAGAGACAAAACTGTTTTAAATGTGCATGCAAATGAGTTTCAAAATGTGTGCAACAAAAACAGAACTAAGGAGGAGGAATGATAAGTCCTCAAAAATATTTCAACAAAAACCCAGCCATTACTGTTTAATACTTCAATACTTCTCTCCCAGTAGTCAGTAAATAATTACTGTTGAATATTTCAATACTTCTCTCCCAGTAATCAATAGAAATAAGAAAAAAAAATCAGTAAAGATACAGAAGAACTGAACAATACTATAAATAAATGGACTATAACTGATATTTATTTAAGGCTGGATACACATTTAACTGAGTATAAAAAATTCACCCAGACAGATAATAATCTTGGTCAAAAAACAATCTTACTAAATATGTAGGAATTTAAATCATACAAATCATGTTCTCTAACCATAATGGGATTACACTGGACACAAAAGCACAAAGACAGAAGGGCAATAGGCACATACAAAACAATTCAGATTAAACACACTTTTAAATAATCCATGGATCAAAGCAGCAGCCTGAAGGGACATAACATATTTTTAACTTAGTAAAAATGAAAATGCAACTTACCAAATTTGTAGGCTTCAGCTAAAGCAATACTAAGAGAACTAAGTATATTAAATACTTATATTTAGAAAGTCTCAAATAATTGAAGATTCTATATTTAAGGGCAAAATATACATAAAACAGAAGAAAATAAAAAGCAAAAATACATGACAAAGAAAATCAGTGAACCCAATAAAACTGGTTATAAGATCAGTAAATTTGATAAATCTGAAGCAACATTGACAAGGAAAAAAGAAAACACAAATTACTAGCATCAGAAATGAAGGATATCACTACAGATACTAGGGACATTAAATGATTATTAGGGAATACTACCAACAACTCTATGCAGTTAGTTCAACAACTCAGCCAAAACTCACACAATATGAAATAGGTAACTTAAATAGTCCTGTAATTATTAAAGAGGTTAAATGTGTATGAATGTATAGTGAAATAATCTGAAATAGAAATTTCTAGGCTCAAAAGGTCTTACTGGTCAATTCTGCTAAGCATTTGAAGACTTGAAGAAGTAGCACCCATTTACACAATCTCATTCATAAAAGAGAAAAAGAAACACCATAAGAGACCTTCATTACTCTGACTCTGTAACTATACAAAAACAGTACCAAAAAAAATCCTACAACAATGTTTTCTCACAATATGAAAATAATCTTCAACTAAATCTTCCAAAGTAACCCTTCAAAAAATATCAGAAAATCTTATCCAGAAGTAGCCATAACCAACTGTGGTTTATCCTGGAAATGTGAAGCTGGTTCAATACTTAGACATCAATCCATGTAATCTACCATATTAAGAGTCCAAAGAAAATAAGCCACATAATTATGTCAACTGATGCATAAATAGCCATTCATGGGTAAGTCTCTCAGCAAATTAAGAATACAGAGGAATTTCCTAAATCTGATCTACAAAACCAGAGCTATATTCATATTCAATACTGAAAGACTGTTTTCCTCTTAACATCAGAATTAAGGCCTGGAGGCTTATACAAATTTATTCAGCATTGTCTATAAGTCCTTAACAGTGCAATTGGGTAGAAAAAGAAAAGATGGGTAGCTTGAATAAGAAGTAAAGTGGTCCCTATTTACAGATGTCATGATTTTCAACATAGAAATCTAAAGAATTTTACAAAACTATTTCCAGAATGAGTTCAGTATAGTTGTACTGTGCAAGAAAACAAATATTGTGCCCTATATTCTAGCAATGAATACTTAGTAAACTAAAAATTTAAAAGCAAGATCATATACAGTACCTCTAAAAATTAAATTGTAGTTTTCCTCATGTAGGTCTTGTATATATCCAATTAGGTTTATGCCTCAAGTATTTATTTCATTTGGGGGCAATATATCAACAGTATTGTATTTTTATTTTCAAACTCCATTTATTCATTACCGGCATATAGGAAAACAATTTACTTTTGTGTATTAACTTTGTGTTCTGCAACCTTGCTATAATTGTTTATTAATTCCAGATTTTTGTCAATTTTTCCAGATTTTCTATGTAGGTGATTACACAGCCTGTGAACATGGAGAGTTTAATTCTTCCTTCTCATATGCATACCTTCTATTTCCTTTTTTGTATTATTTCAGTACCTACAATTTCCAGTATGATGTTAAAAAAGTGTTGAGAAGGGAACGTCATTGTCTTTAGTTCCTGATTACAGTGAGAAAGTTTCCAGCTTCTCACTACTAAATATGGTATTACCTGTAGTTTTGCAGATTTCTTTGTCAAGTTAAAGAGGGTCTTCTGTAGTCCTACTTTACTGAGATTTTATCATGAATTGGTGGATTTTGTTCAGTACTTTTTGTATAAAAATATTTTTGTATGTATTATATATGTATGATCATTGAATTATATTAGATGTGATCATTGATTTCCTCTTGAACCTGTTGTGACAGATTACATTATTTGATTTTTAAATGTTTAACCAGTCTTGTATGTATGGAATAAACCTCACTTGGTCATAGTGTATAATTCATTTGATAGGTTACTTTGATGAGGATTTTTTCATCTATGTTTATGAGATATGAGACTATGAGATATTAGTCTAGTTTTCTTTCTTTCAAATGTATTGTGATTTTGTTCTTATAATTTTATTAATAATGCATAAATGGTTAATGGACAGGCATTACCAATTAGACTGAACTATGTTAGTGACCCTGTGGGGAAAGTATTTTCTATTTTCTTTGACATACGTATGTTCATGACGAGGTTAAAATATCCTGGACCCTGAGTTTAAACAATAAATCTAATTTATACAATCTGCCATTTTCTTTAAAAAATTTTTTTCTTTAAGTGATGGTATATTGTTTTATTTTTTCTAATTAGTGTTTCTTTAATTATAGGTTAGGAAATTTTGTGTTCATGTGCACACATGCAAATGTGTGTTTATAGGCCATTTGTGTTCCTTCTCATGCATTTCTTGTTTTTGACCATTGACAAATTCTTTACATATTGAAGGAATTAATTATTTTTTATTAACAAATATTATTTGTTTCAGGGGTACAGGTCTGTGATTCATCATTCTTGCATAATTCACAGCGTTCACCATAGCACATACCCTCCCAATGTCTATCACCCAGCTACCCCATCCCTCCTATCCACCTCCCCTCCAGCAACCCTCAGTTTGTTTTCCTATGATTAAGAGTATCTTACCATGGGTTTCCCTCTCTGGTTTCGGTCTTTCATTTTTCCCTCTCTTTCCCTCTCTGCCTTTGTTGCTCAAATTCCTCATATCAGTGAGATGATAATGGTCTTTCTCTGACTTTCTTATTTTGTTTAGCATAATACCCTCAAGTTCCACTCATGTCATTGCAAATGGCAAGATTTCATTCAGGTTTTTTGATGGCTGCACAGTATTCCTATGTGTGTGTGTGTGTGTGTGTGTGTGTGTGATCTTCTTTATCCATTCATCTTTGATGGACATCTTGGATCTTTCCTTATTTTGGCTCTTGCGGACATGCTTGATATAAACATTGGGGTGCTGGTGCCCCTTCAGATCACTACACTTGTATCTTTGGGATAAATACCCATTAGTGCAATTTCTGGGTCATAGAGTAGCTCTATTTTCCACTTTTTGAGGAACCTCCATACTGTTTTCCAGAGTGGCTGCACCAGCTTACTCTGCATCAACAATGTAGGAGGGTTCCCCTTTCTCTGCATCCTTGTCAACATGTGTCATTTCCTGAATTGTTAATTTTAACCATTCTGACTGGTGTAAGACGGTATCTCATTGTGATTTTGATTGTATTTCACTGATGATGAGAGATGTTGAGCACCTTTTCATGTGTCTGTTGGCCATCTGAATTTCTACTTTGTAGAAATATCTGTTCATGTCTTCTGCCCATTTCTTGATTGGATTATATGTTTTTTGGGTGTTGAGTTTGATAAGTTCTTTGTAGATTTTGGATACTAGTCCTTTATCTGTCACTTGCAAATATCTTCTCCCATTCCATGGGATGCCTCTTGGTTTTGTTGACTGTTTCCTTTGCTGTGCAAAGGCTTTTGATCTTGATGAAGTCCCAATAGTTCATTTTTGCCCTCTCTTCCCTTGCCTTTGGTGATGTGTCTAGGAAGATGCTGTTGTGGCTGAGGTCAAAGAGATTTCTGTCTGTTTTCTCCTCAAGGACTTTGATAGATTCTTGTCTCACATTGAGGTCTTTTATCCATTTTGAATCTATTTCTGTGTACAGCATAAGGAAATGGTCCAGATTTGCTCTTCTGCATGCAGTTGTCCAATTTTCCCAACATTTGTGGAAGAGACTGTCTTGTCCACTGGACAGTCCTTCCTACTTTGGGGAAGCAAACAGGCATCAAAATCCTGGAGGTACAGAAAATCCCCCTCAAAAATCAATAAAAATAAGTCAACACCCTGACATCTAATAGTAAAACTTACAAGTCTCAGGGAAAAAAAGAAAATCCTGAAAGCAGCTCAGGACAAAAGATCTATAACCTACAACAGCAGAAACATTAGATTGGCAGCAGATCTATCCACAAAGATCTGACAGGTCATAAAGGACTGGCTTAATATATTCAGGGCACTAAGTGAGAAAAATACATAGCCAAGAATACTATATCCATCTAGGCTGTCACAAAAGATAGAAGGAGAGGTAAAAAGCTTCCAGGACAAAAAGAAACTAAAAGAGTTTGTAATCACCAAACCAGCCCTAAAAGAAATATTGAAAGGAGTCTTCTAAGCAAAGAGAGAGCCTAAAAGTAACATAGACCAGAAAGGAACAGAAACCATATATAGTAACAGTGACTTTAAAGGCACCATGATGGCACTAAATTCATATCTTTCAATAGTTACCCTGAATGTAAGTGGGCTAAATGCCCCAATCAAAAGACACAGGGTATCATACTGGATTAAAGAAACAAAACAAACAAACAAACAAACAAAAAATCAAGACCCATCAATATGCTGTCTGCAAGAGGCTCATTTTAGACCCATAGACACTTCCAGATTTAAAGTGAAGGGATGGAAAATCATTTACCATGCTAATGGACATCAGAAGAAAGCTGGGGTGGCAATCCTTATATCAGACAAATTACATTTTAAACCAAAAACTATTATAAGAAATGAGGAAGGACACTGTATCATACTTAAAGTGTTTATTCAACAAGAAAATCTAAAAATTTTAAATATTTATGCCCCTAACATGGGAGCAGCCAATTACATAAGCCACTTAAAAACAAAATCAAAGAAACATATCGACAATAATACAGTAAAAATAGGGGACTTTAACAACCCCCTCAGTGAAATGGACAGATAATCTAAGCAATAGGTCAACAAAAAAAAATAAGGGCCTTAAATAACACACTGGACCATCAGATGGACTTCGTAGATATATTCAGAACATTCCATCCAAAAGCAACAGAATACACATTCTTCTCCAGTGCACATGGAACATTCCCAGAATAGATCACATCCTGGGTCACAAATCAGGTTTCAACTACTATCAAAAGACTGGGATCATTCCCTGCATATTTTCAGACCACAGTGCTTTGAAACTTGAACTCCATCACAAGAGGAAATTTGGAAATAATTCAAATACATGGAGGTTAAAGTGCATACTACTAAAGAATGAATGGGTCGACCAGGAAATTAAAGAGGGAATGAAAAATATTCATGGGACAAATGAAAATGAAAACACAACTCTTCAAAGCCTTTGGGATGCAGCAAAGGTGGTCCTAAGAGGGAAAAATATAGCAATACAAGTCTTTCTCAAGAAAGAAGAAAGGTTGTATAACTCATAAATATACAACCTAACCCTACACCTAAAGGAGCTGGAGAAAGAACAACAAATAAAGCCTAAACCCAGCAGGAGAAGAAAACTAATAAAGATCAGAACAGAAATTAATGAAATAGAAACCAAAGGAAAGGTAGAACAAATCAACAAAACTAGGAGCTGGCTCTTTGAAAGAATGAATAAGATTGATAAAACCCTGGTCATGCTTATCAAAAAAAAAAAAAAAAAGAAAGAAAGAAAGAAAAAAGAAAAAAAACCACTTAAATTAATAAAATTATAAAGGAAAGCAGAGAGATCACAACCAATACCAAAGAAATACAGTCTTTTGGTAGCAGATGGATTTCACAGATATATTCAGAGCATTCCCTCCTAAAGCAACAGAATACACATTCTTCTCAATTGCACATGGAACATTCTCCAGAATAGATCACATCCTGGCTCACAAATCAGGTCTCAATTGGTACCAAAAGATTTGGATCATTCCCTGAATATTTTCAGACCACATTGCTTTTAAACTTGAACTCAATCACAAGAAGAGAGTTGGAAAGAATTCAAATACACGGAGGCTAAAGAGCATCATACTCAAGAATGAATGGGTCAACCAGGAAATTAAGGAATTTTTAAAAATCGTGGAAATAAATGGATATGAAAACACAACTCTTAAACTTTAAAACATGACTTTTCTTAACTTTTGAAGCACTACCTAGATTGATCGCTAGGATTAAAGGCACAGAAAGCTGACAAGAAACATGAAAGTGTCTACAGAACTGTCCATCAGTACTTTATTGATGAATAGTTCTCTCATATCAGTGTATCAAAAATACATTTTCATGTGTAAAGAAACAAAGATGTGCTTGTTTCTTAAATCTTTTATCCTTTAGTGACCACTTTCATAAACTTCTAGTCTATGTGAAATATTAGAACATGTAGTTTGGTTTTGAAATTAGGGTATAATTAGTCCCATAGAATGAGTTGGGAATTATTTCATCTGTTTCTATCATTGAAAGATTTTCACAAATTCCAAGAGTTCTTCCCTTAAACATTTGTTGGAATTCAATTCCATTCAATTGAATGGAATTCAACAAATGGATCTGGGTGTGGTATTGTTTTTCTTTTGGAAGCCTTATTATTAATCTTCTTCTATTGATACATGCCTATGCCGATAGTCTACTATTTCTTCTTGTGTGAGTTTTGGAAAGTTGTGTCTTTCAAAAATGATCTATCTAGATTATCAATGATAATGATTTATCTAGATTATCAAATTTGTAAGCATACAGTGGTTTGTAGTACTCCATTATTATTTATTTAATGTACATTGGATTTATGGGTATGTCTCTTAACATTTCCAATATTAGTGATTTATTCTCTTACTTTTTCTTATTTAGTGTATTTACAGGCTTAAATATTTTATCTTTTCTAAGAATGAGCTTTAGGTTTTGCTTTTTTTTGCTTTTCATTGATTTCTTGTTTTAAATTTCATGTATTTTTCCTCTTCTATTATTTATTTTCTTCTGCTTTGGAGGTTATTTGTTCCTCTTTTTCTATTTTCCTGTGGTGGAAACCTCCATCAGTGACTTTTGATCTATTTTCTTCCTTAATATATACATTCAATGCTACAAATTTCCCATTGAGATGATTTCACTGCATTCTATATATTTGGATATGATGTATTTTTCATTTTCCATTAAAATATTTTTAAATCTGATATTTCTTCTATGACCCATGTGAAAGTTAGAAATATGTTTTTTAATGGTGAATTGATTTTTTACATACGGTGCAAAAGCAACTCAACAGAGAAATGGTCATCTTTTTAGCAAGTGGTATTGGAGAAAACTGACATGCATATGCAAAAAATAAATAAATAGATTTTGACCTAAATTTCATACTTTATAGAAAAATAACTCAAAAAGTATTAGATCTAAATGTAAAACATCAAATTATTAAACTTGCAGGGAAAAGGAAGAAAAATCTTCATGACCTGAGTTAGTCAAGGAATTCTTAGAGATTACACCAAAAACATGATCCATAATGGCAAGGGGGGGTATAATAAATTAGGTCTCATCAAAATTTAACACTTTTCAATACATTATATGTTTATTTAAAAAAATAAATAAATTTAATAAAAAAAATTTAAGACTTTTCTTCTATAATAGTTTCTGCATAGAAACTAAAAGTCAAGCTACAGAATGGGAGGTAATATTTAAACAGCAGGTATCAGACAAAGGACTTATATAAATAACTCAACAGTAGGAAAATAAAATTACTCATTTAAATAGGCACAATATGCGAACAGGTACTTTACCAATGCGGATATACTTACTGCAAATAAGCACACAAATTATGTCTAACAAAATTAGCTATTGGAAAAATCAAAATATTACTATCTACCCAATGGGATGTCTAAAATTAGAAACACTGACAATATCAATGGTTGGCTAGAAGGATGCAGAACAAATATAGAACTCCCACACATTGGTAGTAAAATGCAAAATGATACATCCACTCTGAAGAATAATTTGACACTTACAAAGCTGAATATACACTTAGGTATGATGCATTAATTTCTATCCTCCATATTTAACCTAGAATAATAAAAGCATATGTTTACTCTAATACCTGTACACAAATGTTTATAAGCCACTCTATTTCTTAATGCCTCAAGCTAGAAATCACCCAAATGTCCTTCAACGGGTGAATGAATGATCAAAACATGATATATCCACACCATAGAGCATTAGCAACAATTAAAAGGAATGGACTATGGATACATGCAATGATTTGGCTAAATCTCAAAGACATCACACTGAGGGAAAGAAGATAGTCTCAAATGGTTATATACTGTATGATTGCTTTTATATGACATTCTCAAAAAAAAACAAAAAACTATAGTGATAGAGAACAGTTCTCCATCAGATATTTAAGGATGCGTGTGGTTCCAAATGGATAATATGAGGGAGTTTCTAGGTTAATTGAACTGATTTATCGATTGAGTGGGGTGTAACTACACAATTCTATACATGCATTAAAATTCATAGAGCTGTACCCAAAGAAAGTCAAATTCTGATTGTTTAACCCAATTTTATAATGCTCCTGGGAAGTATTCAACTTGCAAAAGTTATCAGGTGCACTTACTAGATAGTCATTTTCTTCCAACTAGTTGTGAAAGGGGCTCTTCCCTCACGTAAGAAAGCTAAGTTAACAGTATTTCACAGTGTACATTTTTTATTAAAAATCATACTTGTAACCCCTAAGGAACATTCGTGATTTTAAAAAAAGGGAGGGGGAAAATGTATTATCTACCAATAGATAAATTTATTGACCCATCGATCTATTGATTTAGCTTCTCAATTTTCAAATTCTATCTTAAGTGATCTATTGATTTTCTGATTCTAGTAGTAAGTGAAAGGAAGAAAACAACCCATAATGTGATGCTGAGTATCAAAACTATGCTAAAATCTGCCTCAAACCAGCACATTTTAACTTAAAAAGAAAGAAAAACAATTAGCATAGGTTCATTTCAAGACAGGTAAGGGTCCACTTTCAAAAACTGGCTGTCAAAATTATAGCAGTAAATTGGCATTTGGAAGACAGTGTCACTACTTTACACAGAAATCTCAAATGCAATTTTAGCATTTAGGCTTTTAAAGCAAAAGGCAGCGCTAAATTACAGGACTCAAACACAACCCTTTGTTTAAATTTTGAACTTTGGGGCACCTATTACAATAATGATGCAAATAAAAGAGGCTAAAACACACAAAAATGAGAAAGGAAATATCCTTGCTTTAGTCTTTGTTAAACATTGCTTACCATAAAAATCACACAAACTGTATCCTGAATCATAGTTTAAGATGCATGTGCACACTGCAAGTTTTATATACTTTCCACATTTGGACATCTTTTCCTCATTGAAGATTTCTGAGAATATAGAGCAAGAGCTCATACTCTTTTTTTTTTTTTTTTTTTAGATTTTATTTATTTGAGAGAGAATGAAAGAGAGAGGGTACGTGCTGCGGGCAGGAGCAGAGAAAGAGAGAGGGAGAAGCAGGCTCCCCTCTGAACAGAGAGTCCCAGGTGGAGCTCAGTCCCAGCATCCTGGAAACATGACCTGAGTTGAAGGCAGACACTTAGCTGACTAAGCCACCCAGCACCCATAGCTGTCTTACTTTTAAAGGCTCATATGCTTGAAATCCCTTTTCATATATGGTAAGACTTGTTCTTATTAGCTCGAGTGTAAAAACTTAAGTATCTCCTATGATCTATAGTAATTTATAAAAAGAATCAAATTCTCCTGGATCACTCCATGTTTGATTGTTTATTTTTTTTTCCAAATCATTACAATAAATCTTACATAGTAGTAGAGACAGTAACCAGATATTTGGACTCCAAGTGCTTCCCATTGCCCAAATTCACCCTTTCCACTGGCTCTTGAGATGTAATTGACAAGAACTTTCTTCCTCTAACCTAAATCTTTGACTGGATTTACTAGGAGTATCTGCAAAGTAAATAACATTTTATGTAATCATCAGGAATTTAAATCTTAGTGAAAGAACGATCTGAAACTAGCGCCAGTGAGAAAATGTATCTTATTTACTATTCATCATCTCATGAGATAAAACTTGCATCAGCCTCATCAATACACTTTCTTCCGTAAAAAAAAACTACATGCAAATCTTGGTGTATGTAAAAAAGACTTTTGGTAAGTGTGGAAAATGAGCAAAGGGAGTTAGTTCTATGTTTTACTAGTTTAATTTATCTATTTCTAAAAGTCTGATGTACCTATCTCCAGCACAGGGTGAAAACATCAAAAAACATGGGTATATTAGTTATTCATAGAAAGGGACAAATTTTAAGTATCAGTTGACTGTTTGAATGGTATTGATCACTTTTGAGTTGTCAAAAGGAAGCTCTATGAGGTTGGTGGGAACAGACACTGCTGACTCAGCATTTTTGTGAGGGGTTGTTCCCTTTCTCTCCATCTCTATTACCAAGGCTGCAGTTACCCCAGTATACTGCAATATTATGAGTCATCATTCTATTTACATCCTATCTCTGCTCTAGTCCAATATCAAGAACTATTTAGCTTTTTTCTGACTGACCTCGTTACTCTAAAGTCGCTTAAGGAGAGAGAACCCCAGACTTGAATAATTCTGATATTCTGGCAGAGCTTTCTCATGAAACACTTACATATTTATTGCCATCTACAGCAAGGCACTGATATCCACGTCTCCTCACTCATAGCCAGCATCAAAGAACTAAAGGCCAGGCAGTGACTAAGGCAGTCCCTTAGTCACTTAACTCCCCAGAGTTAAAGAAGTCCCTTAACTCCCCAGAGAAAGGGACTTGAGCAATTGGATTATCGTGTATGAGAGGTCCAAAATAAAACCTTCTGATTCAGAATACTTTTCTATACAAGGTAGTATTATAGAAAGGATTCTACAAAATTGGTTTTCAATGTGCATTTCTGTACAGGTACTGAGTAAGCTAATCTCTTTTTCAACCTTATCTGTATTCTTTAGTTCCATATATATATATATATGCATATATATTTGCACACATAATGTTAATCTCCTCCTCTTTACCATTATTGCTATTAAAAATGAAGCTAGTAATAAAGGCAGCTGTGTTTGCATGTATTTTCTCTAAATCCTTTGTGTTAGCAGCACAGCAAAAACATCCAATCCCTAGTACTTACAAGAGTCTTCAAACTAAAGCACTATCTCCTCCTTACTTTCTTTCCCTCCCCTGCAAATGTGCTAACAATATGGGCCATACCACTGTGTCATTTATGGACTTTGGAGTGTGGAAATCTTGGTATTTATATTGACCTTATGCCATAAAGACAATCACTGCAATATGGTCTCAAGTTGTGTCATTTAGAGTACAACTGAAAGTAGATCCTCCTTTCAGTACACAGTACCCTAAATCAAGCAATACTCAGTGAGCTCTACTTCTAATGCTAACAAGAGTAGGCTGTGGTTTTCTAAAGTGCTATTTTATTTTTCTTTCTGCTCTTTAAAATTAGAAAGGATATGATGCTGAGAAGTGTTCATTTGCAAACTTTAGGCTAAGAATAATTGCACAAGATTTCATTTACAATTTTACCTTTTTAATTGGAAGGAGTAAATTAGTATTATTGAGAACCTTTTACACCAAGTATTGTGTCAGCCTTATAATTGTGGGCTCTGGATTAAATATATCCAGCTTACAATGTTGACTCATCCATGAAATATATGTTTATCTATCTCAGTTTTTCCTATGAGTAAATCATCTAAAGTCCTTAATAAACATTGGCTATAGGAAATAGTAACAGTACTAATTTTTATCAAACATTAATAAGTCAAAATATGTTTTAATAACCAAAAACTACTAAAAATAGCAGAAAAATGTATAGTTAAGGAGCTATCAAGGGTTAGAACACTTCTAAAAATCCTCAAAAAATAAAGTGCCTAAAACTGGTAGCATAAAGACAAATGAAATAGTCATTGATAGTTTTAAACCCTTAAATCAGTAATTTTATTAAATGTAAAATAGTAATAGTTCAATTAATATACAATCATTATCAAATTAAATTTAAAAATTGTTTCAAAAGACTTCTTAGTTTGGATTACCCTAGATGCAGACACTGTGCCAAGGTATCAAGTGTAAGTAGCTTATTAGAAGATACCAAGAACAAAGATAGGAGAAGAAGATGTGATATAGGAAAGGCAAAGCAGTGTATAAGGTGGACACTGTCAAGCCAGCTGCCAGAGGATATGATTGCTGCTTCAAAAGTGAGGAAATCCTAGACATCCCTGCAAAATGCACAGCCCTACCAAAGTTCAAGTGATTTGAGGTATTCATCTTTCCACACGGGTCAGTCATAGTTTAAGGGATGCCATTGGGGAATGTTAATTTCCAAGTTCTTCTGGGCATTTTTGTCTATGGGCAAAGTAGGTGCTGTAGCCCGAGAGAAGCCCTCAAATTTGATGTAAGTATTGTATGTTGATAGACTGGCATGCACAAGAGTGGGTAAGCGTTCCAAGGGAACATGAAGGGAGCATATACAATATCAGCTATACGAACTGCAAGAGACAGATCTCAAGTCTTAAGATACAAAATGACTGAAAGCAAAAGGTTGGTAAAACCATCACTCACTAACATAAAGCCAGTATAGCTATATTGACGTATCAATATCTGATTAATGGAACTTAAGGCAAGAACTACCAGAGAAAGAAGACGACTTCATTATGATATAAGTTTCAGTCTACTGAAGGGTGTAACAATTCTGAGTCTGTAGACTTCCAGTTATGTAACTTCACAATATATTAAATTAGAAAAAAAATACCAACCATAGACAGATTTTAACATCTTTTACTGATAGATCTAATATGGATTTGAACAATCCAACTAATTTCATGTGAATAACACATGCAACATGACAACAAAGAATTACATAGGATATAATCATTTCAAATGGACCCAATATATATTTTTCAATTCTTATATGCTTAGCCTTAAAGGAAGTTTCAGCAAACCTCAAAGGATTTAAATCTCAAGGTATATTCTCTGAATACCATGGAATTAACCTAGAAGATAACAAAAATAATGAGAACAAAAACTTAAATGTTTGAAATATGATATCCTTTTAAAAATTGTTAGGTCAAAAAAGATACCACAATAAAAACTAGAACATTTTGACTAAGTGGTCAAAAAATATGGCATATGGAAACCTATTAGACACAGTTAAACTCATCTATGGGTAGAGGTTATAGCTTTAATACGCTAAAAATGAAAAAGTGCTAAAAATCAATGATTGAAGAAAGCATTAGAAGAATTTAGAAAAGGAATAGCTAAGGAAACCTAAAGGAAATAGAAGGAAAAAAAGGTTAGAAATTAAAAAAAAAAAAAAAGCAATCAAGATGACCAACAAAGGTACTTCTAAAGGCTCACTTGAAGTTCATGGTCATGAATATGACATAAAAATTTGTTGGAGTAGATGTTTATTTTTCATGAAACAAATTCAGCTTCTCAAATGTAGGTGATGAGTGAGTAAAGAATTGCCTTTATCTAGTATTGCTCCTTTTCCAAAAGGAAAAAACAAAAAAAACTGAAAGAGGAGAGGGATAAGGGAGATGGTATATGAAAGGGAGCTACAATACAGAGGTGACACAGATGAGGAAGAATAAAAAGGAATGGGGAGGAGGTGAAAAGTAAAGGATGTAATAGCCATGGATTGAAGACTGCAGTATGTGAGTGGAGCGACTTGAAATGGAGTCATGAATGGGATGGAGTAGTTTCTACCAATGCCATTCTTTGCATCAAGACCCTGGGTTTGATGGGTCAGTGTGGAGATGTGAGGTTTGGTTGCAAGTATAGTACACTTAAAATTATGAAGAGTTCAGATTTCACAGGGAAATCATCCTTTCCATCCACTATAACTCCAGCCATGAATTGTACAAGTTAAAAATCCCAAATAAAAGACACACTGTATATTTTCTCCCCTGAAAAATTATTTTAGATATCCTAAAGACTTCATAGGACATATCCATGGCTTCTTTCACATATGTATTAGCGGTGGCCCCTTCAAATAGTCTTTCTGATGTTTTCGAATGATGGTAAGATTCCCTTTCCTTTCTCTTTTCAACCTTTCAGCGTCTCCTTTACCCTACGCAAAAGCCCAAGACGATGTTTACTTTAATTTTAAAGAAAATTTACTAAAAAACAAAAGAGGATTAGGACCTCAGCATAATTTGTTATGTACTGCCACCACAAGTAGCATTAGTAGAAAATCTAACTTCTTAAAAAACAGCTATTATTGTTTTTCTTTGTGTATTGACAAGTGGTATTCAAGGATTTATTCACTCCTTCATGCAGTAACTATTTATTGAGCTCCTTATTGATCTCTTCTAGATAATAAGGAATAATAGTGAATAAAATAGACCATGCCCATATATTGATTTGATTTTAATTAGAACAGGTATGGTAAAAATAAGTCAGTGGGGTGGAATGCTATAAGGTAAAGTAAAAGCAGAATAAATGGATAGATGGAAGAGTCAGTGGTCTTCTTTTACATAAGGACTCAGAAACGGCCTCGCCAAAGGGACCATTTCAGTATGGAGACCACAATAAAATGAGGTTGCAAGTCACTTAGATGAGGGAGAGCCCATGGGGTCAGAGAAGCATTCCCCCAAAATGCAAAGGTATGAGACAGGAATGTGGCTTATGGTGTGAGGCATGGAAAGGAAGCTAGTAAAGCTAGTATAGTAAGCTTGATGATGAGTGTTAGGAGTAAGAAAAAAGGAGTCTGGATAAATTAATCATACGTGGCCTCCGAATTCAGGATTTCGCTTTATTCTTGGTGAGTTTGAAAGGTTTTGGAGAATTCTGAGCTGAGGAATAACTTGATTGAAATTGCCTTTTTAGAGAACTGCTCTGGCTCCTTCGGTGAGAATAGTTTGTGGAGGATAAAAGTTAAAGGAGAGAAACCAGCTATAAAGTTATCACAACAGTTCAATGGAGATAGTATCTAGGTTATCAAGGGAGGTATGAAGAGTAATTAGATCCTAGTTAGGTTTCAAAGAGGAAACAGATACATTTTTCCATTGAACTGGATTTGGAACTGTGAGAGGGAAAGAGAAATTTTAAGAGCAGAAAATAATTTGTATAGGATTCTTACTTTTCATCTTGACCTACTAAGTGAATGGAACTCAAATGGAGACAACTTGGAGAAAAGCAGAGTCAAAAGCAAGACTTCAGTGTTTTGTAGGATGAATTTGAGACATCACTTATAAATCCAAGTGTAGAGATTGAAGAAGTCTGAATTTAATGGACAAGATCAAGGCTGAAGATGGAATTTAAAACTGGACTTCATCAACACGATGAAAAGACGAAAGGGAAAAATTTGGTAATTGAGCTTAGGGATCTGTGATACTGAGAGGTTATAATGATGAGGGCATAAGAGGAGAAAAGAAAAAAAATATTAGTGTTCTGGAGGCTAAATGAAGTTTTCAGGAAGGAATGATCAAATATTTATGAGATTAAATAAAGTAAGAATTAAGAATAAGTCAATAGAGACTTGCAGGGAAAAAGGAAGAACAGGAGGGTCACAGGTTCCCTTCAACTAACCATTACACCTAGTTAACAGCCCACATCATAATCCAGAAAACAACCCCAGACTGACAGAATAGACTTTCCACAGCTAAATGTAGAGAGGAGACTACAATAAAGAGGGTAGGAAAGGAGGAGACCCAGTCCGGAGCCAAAGTGACCTGCAAGATTTTGGTGGGAGGGAGGGATGTTGCAAGCATGCAGAGGGGACAGGAGTAGACCCCACACCAGGCACCAGGGACATTCACTGGGAAGACAAATCTCCTTAACACCTGACTTTTAAAGCCAGAAGGACCTAAATTTGTGAGTTCTTATCATCAGTGGGGCTTAACACCTGGAACTTTGAAAATCAGTGGTCTCAGCTCTGAGAGAGGCAGGAGAGAGAAGAAACTGAGTCCTTGTCCCTAAAAACAAAGCATAAAAAATAGCCACAAAATATAGCCTAGAAATAGCAGTGTAAAACAAAACAAAACAAAACAAAACAAAAAACACCTGGGGTATACAGTAAGGGGATTGACTTACTAATTTCAACATGTGCTGAAGGACAGAGATCTTTAGGAGATTTCTCCAAGCACCTATGAGGTGCCAAGAACCATATCCCTCCCCAGTGTAGATATATGGAGACCTGCAGGAACCAGTGTGGTGCCAACACTCCTCACTTGGCTTGCTAACAGCACACCCCACCATAGGCAATTCTGCTCACTCCAGCCCAACTTCCACAGAAGTTTTCTAGGGTGGCTGCTAGTCCCCTCTCATAGCAATCTGCATGGACCTTGCTGGGACTATGTGCTCCAGTCCAGTGTTATCCTACAGACATGGCCCCTCTAATAAGCTCTTGGCCAGAGTCCATCTAAAGTCATGCCAAAACCTAATAGTGTACAAGCCACCCCAATACCCCTGACAGTGTATGACACCCCAGAACACTCCACAGTGATTCCTGCCTAGGGAGAAGGAATGATAACTCCACGTACGAGTCCTAGTGCAAGCCAGCAGTGAGCTGATCTGACTTTAACCCCACCCACCAGCTAAGCTTCACAGGAGACAAAACAAGCCAAAAGTGCCCTGCAGTTCAGTATTACTCTATCTCTGGCAAATGTTTGGTCTAACTTAAGCCAAAGACAGCCCTATACTCACCCTTGAACAACATAGGGCCAAAACCTTGCCCAAAACAGGCACACAGAAACATTGCAGATGACTGGGCTGAAAACAAGTGCAGTTCAGTTTAAAAGTAGGGTGCACATGACATACATAGGAGACACCCCTGAAGTGCCAGCTTCCAAACAGGGGACCTTGTGTTTAAGGAACTCTTCTTCATAAAGCCATTACTTTCAAGAGCAGGAGACATAGATTACTTTCCGAACAGATAAAAACAGACATAAAGAGACAAAATGAAGAGACAGAGGATTATATCCCAAATTAAATGACAAGATAAAACCACAGCCAAAGAGTGACCAGTCACCTGGGTGCCTCAGTTAGTTAAACATCTGCCTTTGGCCCAGGTCATGATCTTAGGGTCCTGGAATGGAGTCCTGCAAGGGGCTCCTTGCTCAGTGGGATCCCTGCTTCTCCCTCTGCCTACCACTCCCCCTGCTTGTGAGTGCTCTCTCATTCTCTGACAAATACATAAAAATCTTAAAAAAAATTAAGAAAAACCCCACAGCAGAGGAGCTAAATAAAATGGCGATAATGAATAAAAATTTAAAGAAATGTCATAAGGATACTCACCTGACATAAGGGTGGTGGATCTCAGTGAGAACCTCGACAAATAGAACACAAAAAAGAACCAGAGACAAAGAACTCAGTAATTGAAATTGAACATATACTAGGTGGGATAAAAAATAGACTAGAGTAAACTCAAGAGCAGATCAGTGAGCTAGAAGAGAGAAATACAAAGCAATCAAGCTGAACAGGTGAGAGACAAATATTGGATAATGAGAATGGACTTCAAAAACTCAGGCAACATCAAGCATAGTACCATTCACATTATAGGGATCTCAGAATAAGAGAAGTGAAAAAAGGGGACAGATAAAAGTATCTGGAGAAGTAATAGCTGAAAACATCCCAAATCAGGGGGGAGGGGAACAGAAATCAATACAGGATATAAAGAGTGCCAGGGGGGAGGGGAACAGAAATCAATACAGGATATAAAGAGTGCCCCCAACAAAATCAACCCAAGGATGTCCACACCATGACACATAATAATTAAAATTATGAAAAGTAATAATTATGACAAAAATTTTAAAGCAGTAAGAGAAAACCATTACATACAAGGGAAATACCACAGGGCTATCAGCTGAGGTTTCATCAGCTGTACAGAAGAGAATTGCATGATATATTCAAAGTGTTGAAAGGGGAAAACCTGCAGCCAAGAATATTCAGCAAGACTATAGTTCAGAACAGAAAGAGTTAGAGTTTCCAAAGAAACCTTAAAGGAATTCATCACCACTAAACCAACCCTACATGAACTATTTAAGAGGACTCTGAGTGGAAAGGAAATACCATAAGATAGAATAGGAAAAGTAAACACAAAAGCAGTTAAATTAAGCATACCTACAGAAATCAGTCAAGGTACTTATAAAAGAATGTAAATTATAACACCATATACCTAAAACATGAGGGCAGAGGGAGAATTGTAAAGATGAGTTCAAACCTAAGAGACTATCAACTTATTATAGATTACTATATGCATAAGATGCTATATACAAACCCGATGATCACCACAAATCAAAAACTAGTGATAAGAAAAAATTAAGTAAAAGGTATCCAAGTACATCACTAAAGAAAGCCAACAAACTGTGAGATAAGAGAGCAAGAAAAGCACAGAGAAGAACTACAAAAACAACCATAAAACAAAAGTGCATTGAGTACACACCTATCAATAATTACTTTGAAGGTAAATGAACTAAAGGCTCCAAAAGGCATAGGGTGCCACAATGGGTAAAAAGCAAGACCCACCAAATGCTGTCCTTAAGAGACTCATTTAATACCTAAAGACACATGCAGATTTTGAATGAGAGGACAGGGAAATATTTTTCATGCAAATGGATGTGAAAAGAAAGCTGGGGTAGCAATATTCTTACCAAACAAATAGCCTTTAATCAGTGATAATACAATAAAGTTTGGGGACTTTATCGCTCCACTTATATTGGTGGACAGATCATCTAAACAGAAAATCAACAAGGCGATAGTGGCTTTGAAGGACATATTGGACCAGATGGATCTAACAGACATATTCATAGCATTCCATCCTAAAACAATAGACAATCTTTTCAAATACACATGAAAAATTCTCCATAACAGATCACATATTAGGCCACAAAACCAGTCTCAACAAATTCAAAACGATCAAATTCATACCATGCATATTTTCTAACCACATGCTGCGTAATGAGAAATCAACCACAGGAGAAAATCTGAAAAAAGCGTAAATATAAGTAGATTAAGTAACATGCTACCCAACAATGAATGGGTCAACCAAGAAATACAAGAAGAAATTAAAAAACACAAGGAGACAAATGAAAATGAAAACACAATGATCCAAAATCGTTAGGATGCAGCAGATGCTATTCTAAGATCCAAGTTAATAGCATACAAGCCTATCTCAAGAAGAAAAGTCTCAAATAAACAACCTAACCTTACACCTCAAGGAGCTAGAAGAAGAATAAACAAAACTCAAGACAGACGGAAGGAAGGATATGATCAAGATCAAGAGCAGAAATAAGTGAAATAGAAACTACAACAGGGGCACCTGGGTGGCTCAGTTGCTTAACCATCTGACTCTTGATTTTGGCTCAGCTCCTGATGTCAGGGTTCTGGGACTGAGCCTCATGTTAAGCTCTGTGCTCAATGGAGAGTGTTTCAGGATTCTCTCTCTCCTTCTGTCCCTTATTTTGCACTCTCTCGCTCTCTTACTCTCTAAAAATAAATAAACCTTAAAATCTACCCCCCTCCCAAAAAAAAAGAAAGAAAGAAAGAAACCATAACGGTAAAAATAAAAACAGATCAAGGAAACCAGGAACTGGTTTTTTGAAAAGATCAACAAAGTTAATAAATCGTTATCCAGACACTTCCAAAGGAAAAGGGGAGGGGCTCAAAGTCAGAAATCAAAGGAGAAAAATCACAACTGATACCACAGAAAATATGAAGGATTCTAAGAGATTATGGAAATTCTTTTATCAACAGATTGGACAACCTACAATTGGATAAATTCCTAGAAGCATATACCAAACATATACTAAAAATGAACCGGGAAAAAATTTAAAAATTTGAACAGACTGATAAGCAGCAATGAAACTGTATCAGTCATCAAAAAACTCCCAACAAAGAAAGTCAAGGACCAGAGAGCTTCTATAAGTAAATTCTGCTAAACATTTTAAGAGTTAATAACTATTATCAAATTATTCCAAAAAGTACAAGAGGAAGGAAAGCTTCCAAATTCATTCCATGAGCCCAGCATTACCCTGACACCAAAAGCATATAATGACACTACAAAAAAAGAACTACAAGCCATCTCTGAAGAACATAGATTCAAAAATCCTGAAGAAAATAATAGCACACTGAATCTAACAATACATTAAAGGACCTCACTTACCACCATCAAGTGGGATAGAGGGTGGCTCAAAATTCACAAATTAATCAGTGTGAAGTATCACATCAGTAAGAGAAAGGATAAGAACCATATGATTATTCCAATAGACACAGGAACATCATTTGACAAAATGCAACATCTGTTCATGATAAAAACCCTCAGTGAGTTAAGTTTAAGGGGAACATACCTCAACACAATAAAGGGCTTATATGAAAGAAATCCACGGCTAACATTATTATTCCTTAATGGGGAAAACCTGAGAACTTTTCCTCTAAGGTCAGGATTAAGACAAGGATGTTCACTCTCACTACTCTTATTTAACATAGTACTAGTAGTCCTAGCCACAGCAACCAGACCAAATAAATAAATAAAAGGAATCCAAATCGGTAAAGACAAAGTAAAACATTCACAATCTGCAGATGATGTGACACCATATGTAGAAAACCCTAAGAGTACACTTAGGATGACCATGAGTACTGTAGAGAGTTGCTGAATCACTACACTGTACCCCTGAAACTTCTAACACTGTATGTTAACTACACTGAAATTAAGATAAAAATAAAATTAAAAATAAATATAAGATTAAGTCAATAGAATTGACAATGTCAAGTTTATTGGTGATAATATCAGGAAAATATTTAGTAAATGCTTGGAAATACATCCTGATTAGAATAAGTTCAAGAGGAGTAAAATAGAGTACAGATCTTTTGAGGACATTTTCTCCAAAGTGGAGCAGAAAAAGGGGAATAGTAGGTACATAAAGTTATGGGATCAGATCATTTTTTTCCCCAATGATAGACATTGAAACATATTTTTACACTAATGAGAATAATCAGGTATGATAGGAAGGGGGAAATCATTTCTTCAGGGAGAAAAGAAAAAATTATAGGAGGAATGTTCTTGAGTGGGTCAGAGGAAAGGTCATTTCATTCACAGAATGGAGAGATGGGCATTAAATGCAAACAGGGAGAATCAGCCATTCCAACTGGAGTAAGGCAAGCTTTGTGGGTTCAGATAAATGTAGATGGATTTAATGCTAGACCTACATACGCATTCAATCCTCGTTATTTGTCTTTCACTAGTGAAATGTGAAGCAAGGACTTCAGCTCAGAATGGAGAGGGATTGTTAAGAGTCTGAAGAGTGAGAACAAAAGAAGCCCTTGTCTCAGGAAGAGGGTGAATTTACTTGTGGAATAGATTTTCAAACAACCCTGATGACCCACTTATGGTTGTAATCATGAATTTAAAAGGAGTTCGCCAAACTGGGTATTTGTTCTTCTCCAGCCATATTACAGGTACTGAGTAGGTGGGAAATTCAGTCATCAGTACTGAGGTCTTGACAAGTGGCAGGACTGAAGGGAGGAAGGGAAAGCAAAGCTGAGTGTGATGACTGAATGGTACGCTGAAACAAAGACAGGCAAGAAAAAATGGGAGGCCATCAGTCATACAAAGAGTTACTATGTTACTATCAATGGATTAAGGGTCCCAGTGGACCAACAGAATGAAGGGAAGAGCTGTCAGCATGGTGGTCTGACCATATAAGGTTTGAAATTGAGATTATAATAAGAAGATAGTTACTGTGATTGACTCTATCTTCAGTCTGATCATAGAAATGGGCAGCTGATGGGGGTAGAAGACAAGATAATTGGAGGCCAGAAGACCCAGGAAAAGAGAGGGATCATTATGTTGATACTGGCATGATTGATTCAAAGAGGAGTGGTGCTGGAGGAGGGTTAAACAGTTTCTAAAATCTTGAAAGAAGGGAGTAAGAAAATTTCCCAGAAGGACAGATACATGTAGCCGGGAAAGGTAGCATAGGTACTACCTGACTGTGCACCTCAGTGGAGCAGCTGTGTAAGAAAAGGAGGAAGAAAAATGATCTCAAAGGAGCACAGAAGAGCAAAGAGGAGATCTACTCAGCCTCTGTAACCACTGGCACATGGACTGGGAAAGATAACATAACCACCCTCTGAGAACACTCCAAGGGCAAGCAGTGCCTTCGAAGGACAAATGAATTTTAAGAACATTGACTGAATCTCAACACCAAAGACTGAGGACATCAAGGGCTGTATTAATGATGGAGCCTACATCACGAACAATTTTCAGTGTCAGACTTGGATATGTGGTCAGGTCAGAGCAGTGGCTAGACAAAGCTATATGGAATTCTAAGTCCAAATAATGAACGGTGAAGTTGCATTTTGTGTTTTTGAAGGGTCAGAAGGACTGAAGAGCACGATGGTCTTATACTCGTTTTTCTCTTAGAGGAAAGAGAATAATCAATTTAATTATTTGCTATTTAGTGGGTGGATGGTTTTCAGCACTCTGTTGGGTGAGACAAGGACTGGGTAGAGTTGCCCAAGCCAGAGTGGTTGTCTTGCCAGGAGTGAAGAGCACAGGAAGGAATGATTTCGATGAGTTCTCTCCTTTAATGCATCCTCGACATAACTATTTTCCTGCAACCAATAGGACCTTAGCTATTTAACTTTTAAAATTAATATACATCCTAAACATAAGTGTTCTGAATGAAATGACCATAGAGGACATTGAATGCTTTCCAAATTCCCAACTTGAAAAACAAAATACATTGATTTCTAATTCCAGTTTGGCCAAAGAAATAATAGAGGAAACATGATGAAGGAATCTACTTTTCTTTGGTTTTCTAAGACAATGACATTTTCTAAGGAAACTCCTTGAAGTAATTTGGCCTTGAAATTAAAGTGAAAATCACTTGACATTTCTGAAGCATCCTAGAAGTTTTTAATTCATGTTCTCTCTACCTTTGCCTTTTTTCTTTACTTTTACTTTTTTCTCTTTGATGAGGACAATGATAGGTATTTTCTGACTTTAAAACTTTATCTTAAAGCCTCCTCTAACGTTTTTCTGGGTGTTTCAAAGGCTGGAGATTTAAATTAAGCATCCTAATCAATTAAAAGCTTCTGATATGGGGGGGGGGGGTATGTGTGTGTGTGTGTGTGTGTGTGTGTATTTTTTTTTTTTTTACCAAAAATCGTCAAGAACTAAGAACCAGGAAATGAATTATTGAATGACTCTGAACAACTAGAGCTTTCAGTTCATTTTGGAGGAACACTCATTCATAAAGCACCTCCCATCATTTTTATCTTGATGTTCTCCTGAGATAGGAAGCTTACCATAGAACAGTAAAGCTACAAGCTTTCACCAAGAATACATCATTAGGCATACAGATTTTCATTAGGTTATTTTTATGGTTAAAAAGTAACCCTTAAAATTTAGGGAAATTTTTTTGCTGTTATATCTTTTGTTTTTGAAATAAAATATATTGGTCTTTTTAAAGGGTTTGGTCTCTTGTTGTCCCTTAAAAAGAGTGGTTCAGATACGTTTCCCCTCCACTACTTGATTGTGGAAATAGTTTAAATGCTTTGCATAAAATTTAGAACATGGAAAAATTAAGTACATACATATATTAGCATTAATTTTAACTTACTTCACATTCACTTGATGATTTTAGGATCAAAACCAGAATCCTATATTTTTAATCAATCACATATATAAAAGGTCTCCCACCCTTCTCTTTATCTGAACTTGATATTGAGTAATATGTTGCATCATATTATCTTGTTTGTGTCAATTCAGTACAAGCCATTACTCTATTTAAGGCCCTGGGTTAGGTTGTTAGCCTACTTAACTCTTTACATTATTTTCTCTTCCCCAATTCCCAATCTTATTTCTATTTCCCCACTAGTTTTTAATCTTTCAGTTTATCTCTAAGTTCAATATACTCATTTGCATATATGTGTATAAATAAATATGGCATTTTGATTTGTTTGGTTTACTTCTTATTTTTACTTATGATGTATCTCACCCTGTTTTTCACTTTCTTGCATGTAACAGGATCTTTGGGGGGACCTAACCATGTTGCTATAAATAAATCTAGTGAGTATTATTTTTTTTATTGTACAAACTTCCATCATAAGTATCTACCACATTTTGCTTTTACATTTCCCTGGAATGACTATCTGGTTGGCTTCAACCTTGGTGATAAATACTGTTATGTGTCCCTATGCACCTCTATGAGAGTTTTTTTGAAGCACGAATACCCAGGAGTGGAATTGCAGGATTCCAGGGAATATACATAGTTAGTTCCACTAAGTACTGCCAAATACTCTCCAAAGTGACTATACCAATTATATTCACATCAGCTCTGACAGCATGTTAATATTAGTAATTATCTATTTATAACAGCATTGCAATCGCACATTACTTTCATTATTTGAATGGAAATACATTAATTTCGATATCAAAGCTTTGAAAATTATTTTGTATGAATTTAGGCCTGAATATAAAAAGAATTCTTGGTTTTTATTTTCCTCATTCACCATCTGTAGACCAGACTTCCCATTTTTGCTAGACTCAATCCTCAACAGTTAAGTTCAAACTCCTGCTAATTTCTGCTTTTCAAGTTTATAAACTGCACTGCCCTTATAGTTAAATATTCTTTTAAGGTAGAGTTACTATTTTGATTATGGTCATTAGCATGCAAATTTTATATATATATATATATATATATATATATATATATGCTGCACTAAATTCCCAAGCACTGGGTAAGATTTAAGGAAATACAGCTATGTGTATAAATTTCTTGATGACTTTAATCATGATAGAAGCCTTTGCTTTATAGGGACATGAGTTCATGTCTATCTTTGCAATATATGACTATAAGCCAATCATACAAAAGGACCCCAATTTTTCTTTCAGAAATTAACATTAACACTGCTAAAAATATGAGATTTCTAGGTTGTTAAGGTACCACTTATCTCCAAAAGCTTGTGTTCTCTGGACAATGGTTTTTACTCTTTAAGGAGCATGAATGTCAAAATTGCCATTCTATCTGAGAAAGTGTACTTTCACTTAATGTTTTATTAAAATAAAGTTATTTTGCATGATGGCACCAAACAAAGAATGTCCTTTTAATCTGAATTATTCATTTGGGGTTAAAATTCTATAATCCCTAATTGAAGTACTGAAGTGAGAGCTGAAAAGTAATGAGCCAAACTTAAAAATGAGTGAAAAGACAATTTGGAGGCTCAAATATTGCTCAACTATTCTTGTTGAGGTAATTTTTTACTCCAAAATTATCATCACATATTAAGTAATAAAAGCTTTAAAACATGATTACCAATTCAATCATTTCATTTCATTGATGATAGGGTTCTTCACATCAGCACAATTTGATTTAAGATAAAAGGCTTACTAAATTTGAGTTACTATCAAAAATATTAACAATTTTAGGAATCTAAAAACCTTCATGCTATCATTTTTACCTGGGCTCGGGGTGAGGGGGTGGTCAAGATACTTTTGCATAGAAGAAAGTAACAGGATAATTTACAATGTCCTACAAAGAGCGGGTAAACAAAAAGCATTGGTTCAATCAACAGAAAGCCTCCATATCTCATTTAAGTACATGAGGGTCAAGGTGAGGAGTTGTTTGTTATAATGGAACATGGTTATGGGTAGCGTTTAGAGTATTAATGCAAGAATGGGAGTGGAGTGCTGGAGCTTGTTAATTCTTATAAGGCAGCAGTCTCGTGTACAAAGATCTACCCATCAGGAGAAAGCTACAAGGTATTTGTGGCTTCCTAGAATCTAGACAAAAACAAAAAAAAAATTTTTTTCCAAAAAAGGTGGTCAATCGCAGGATAATTTAAACTTCTAATTTATACTAACCTCTTAGTTTCAGGGATGCATAGGAAGAAATTAGTATAGTAACATCCCTCAGACACATGGCATAGAGCCCTGCATCAGGCTCTCTGCTCAGTGGGGAGCCTGCTTCCCCCTCTTCCTCTACCTGCCTCTCTGCCTACTTGTGCTCTCTCTCTGCCAAATAAATAAAATCTTTAAAAACACACACACATACACACACAAACACAAATGTACAAAGAAGGCCATGCCCACACTACAAGGCAACTAAGATGCATTCAGGGAAGAGACTGGAGGAAAACAAGCTGGAACAGAGCATTAGGAAGAACAAAGAGAAGCAGCTGACCGAAAAACAAACCTAAAAAAGAAAAATAAGTACCCTAACAATTTTGAGTAAGATCAACTCCTTTTAAAAGCTTATGTTATTTTTATATGACTTTTTCTGAAAGAGGGCTCTAAATGAGGCCAATTTGGAAATTTGACAGTATGTGAAGAATTAAACAAAATAACAGTATGTGAAGAATTAAAATAACTCCCAACAAAATGCTTATTATTACAAGTGCTCAAAAAAACAGCTAATTCCCTCTCTTCCCCACCTTTTTTTGCTTTACTAATTGAAAACAAACTAAAGATTTTTATACCTGCACCCATTGACTGGTTTCATAGTTTATACCCAGCATTTTATTTATGTTATTAGCTCATTTTCATAAGGATGTTACCAAACTGCTTTATTACTTCCATTTATCCAAAGAGGAAATTAAAATTCAGAAAGTATAAAAACTGCTATGAAATCACAAGGCTTGGATTCAAATCTAATACAATTAACCCCAAAGAATTTTTTTAGTTCTCACCTGAAACTTTTTATTAATTACTATATTAAATGATAAGAATTATTTCATCAACTAATACTCATGGAGTAGGACTTTTATATAAAGTAATGCAAAACTCTTTAGCAGAAGTAATGGAATAAAAAACATGGACATGTATAGTACATGTTCAGTTTAATTAAATATTAATATATAATACCATATATTAATATTAATATTAAACAATCAATATTCATTATACAATATTCATATGTTTATATATTATATATTATTTATATGTCACATATAAATATTTATATAACAATAAATTAATAATTAATATTATATATTAATTTACCATACTATGTATTAATATTAATAAGTAAATATTAATAGAAATATTTTAAGGTTACTATACAATTATTAATTGGGAAATTAATTTTCCATGTATAAGAAACAATTCATCCTCAACCAATTTTTCCCTTTTCTTTATGTCAGAGTTCTAATGTTCTATAAACATAGTTTCTAATGGATTTGCTGGCAGCCCCTTAAGCCATTCAGTGAAAGCTACAAAAGACAATTTGTATTTTGGCTTGCTTTAATCACTTATGAAGTGACTGCACTTATGTTTGCTAAGTGTGGCAATATCTGCTTCCCAACTCAACTCCAAACAAAAAGCTTACGGGCAATCTTATATATGCTTAGCCCTCCAGCTCTGCTGTGTGTACTTTCCATTCACTCATCTAGGTCTTCAGTATTGTACAACTACTGTATATAAAGCACTTTGTTAATTCCTGAGGATATTAGAGGGGATAAAAAACAGTTCTTGACCTCATGGAGCTTACCATTGAACCTCTGAAGTAATAAGAAAAAAAAATTAAAACTAACAAAGTAATTTTAAGTTTCAATTAAGAGCTATAAAAAAAATAAGGTGCTGACTTTATGTAGGGTTGACCTATTTTCTGTTAAAATAATTAAAGGATGTCCTTACTAAGTGCAGATCCTAAAGACATGCAGCCCATTTTCTCCTAATCCATTCCATCAGCAGATATTACGGTGCTAGCCTCGATAATCCTGTCCTAATAACCCCATTATCAAGATGGAAAAGCAACAACAAACCATTCTTACAGTGAAACTTGGAGTCAATGACTTTAAGAATGGTTTGTTGTTGCTGGTGTGTTGTAAAGCAAAATTGAACAAAACCCCTGTCATTGACTAGAAACTGTGTTCACCAGTTTTATTAATTAACTAGAAGTAAATTTTAGGTTTTCCATAAGGGCGGGACATCATCTTTCTGCCATATTCATAGTACCAACCACACTGCCAGCCATTTAGTAAATACATAATAGTTAAATGAAAAATTCATTTTACCAGCCTCTTGATTATAAACTTGTGTTTTTCTTAATGGTGCGGTCCCTATTCTAACTACTTAAATATTTTCTTTATAATCTGTCTTGTGTCATATAGCTTAGATTTCAATTCAAAATTAATGTGAGGAGATCTAAACCAGTGAGGTTTCAGATACATACTGGACATACATGTAGAAATAATGTGCAATGCCCAAAACAAAAATCATGTGGCTTGATACAGAACTCCTAGACAATACACAAGACTCAGCAAGCAACCGATAAATGCTAATTTGATTTTTGATTTGACAGCTAACTTAGGCAGCTAAGACAACTATGCTTTCCTTTCTAGTTTCATATTTACATCATTCTCACATCATTCTCATCATTCTCAGGGAGAATGTCTCTTGTATCATTGTATATCCCCAAAACCAAGGCACTCTGTGGTTTAACCAATTAGAATATGCTTGGCCACCTGGGTGGTTCAGTCAGTTAAGCACCTGCCTTCGGCTTGGATCATGATCCTGCAGTCCTGGGATGGGACGGAGCCCCGCATCAGGCTCCTTGCTCATCCAGGAGTCTGCTTCTCCTTCTCCATCTGCCTCTGCCTCTCCTTGCTGCTCCTGCTCTCTAGCACTTGGTCTCTCTCAAATAAATAAAATCTTTAAAAAAAAAAACAGAACATGCTTGAAAATTTTAACTGGTAACATTTTATACAACCACACTTAAATATTGCCCTGAAATTTTGCCTTAAAATTACAAACTTGCGGGGCGCCTGGGTGGCTCAGTGGGTTAAGCCGCTGCCTTCGGCTCGGGTCATGGTCTCAGGGTCCTGGGGTCGAGTCCCACATGGGGCTCTCTGCTCAGCAGGGAGCCTGCTTCCCCCTCTCTCTCTGCCTGCCTCTCTGCCTACTTGTGATCTCTGTCTGTCAAATAAATAAATAAAATCTTAAAAAACAAAAAAAATTACAAACTTGCCCTAAAATTATTGCCGTGGCAAGATAATGCCCTAAAATTGCAAATAAACTTTATCAAGATGCTCAACAAGGTTCACAAATAAGCTCCCTGACCATGATCCTTTTAAACCAGATGATTAACTTTCTCTAATGGTCAGAGAAAATGATGAGTGGCAAAAATGCCTTCTAGGCTTTTCAGTGGTCAAGAAACCATTTCCTCTGCTAGTCTATTATCTGAAATTAAAAGAAATGGATATAAAAGCCCTAATTGGAGATGACTATGACTGACCCAGTTTATGTAGAAACTCCTTACCATGCAGCTTGAGAGCAGACTAGAATAGACACAATATTGAATAGTTAGTTAAACATGAGGAATATTTGATGTTAAGGATAAGGCAGAACTTCTTTATTTCCTTATTGGGGGGAAACATGCAAAAAAGGCCATTTTCTGACCTAGAGCATTTTATTTAGGCAAAAATTTGCGTTTCTTATTTGCCGTAGAGTAATCCTTTTTTATTTCATGAGTTATTCGTAAGAGAAGTAATTTTTAATAATGTCATTTAGCAGATGTTAACTGGACCTAGAGTAATCCTTTTGCAATACATACAAATATCTAAATCATTTATTGTATGCCTGAAATTAGCATCATGTTAGGTCTATTATAGCTCAACAAATAGTTTTTTTAAATTGAAGTTTTTTCCAAGTCTCTTCAAATGATAGGAATTTTATAAAGGAATACTTAAAGGGTTAAGAACATTAAAGTGGTTTTTTTTTTTTTAAAGATTTTATTTATTTATTTGACAGAGACACAGCAAGAGAGGGAACACAAGCAGAGAAAGAGGGAGAAGCAGGCTTCCTGCAAAACAGGGAGCCCAATGCACGTCTCCATCCCAGAACCCTGGGATCGTGACCTGAACTAAACACAGATGCTTAACAACTGAGCCACCCAGGTGCCCCAAGAACATTAAAGTTTTGAGAGATGGCAGGGATGGGCAGTAAGACCACAGTTTCGTTACAGAGCTGCGTCTCACTAAGCTGAACTTCGGTATTGGGCAATGATGGCATGCCTTGTGGAGCAGCTGATGTTGAGAATTGAAAAGAAATATTACAATGAAAGCAACTGCTTCTAAATCTTGTCTTGTTCAGAGTCAACACATTCACGTTGGTCTCTGCTTCCTAGTCTATCTTCTGCAATCCAGAAAAAAAAAGTATAAAAAATTAAGAGTAGAAAAGGCCCAGTTCAAAGACCCTGTTAGACACAACATTGTGCCATCTGTGTTTGAAGTGGGGGTTTCTGTCTTACTTAAGGAACTTTCCTGGCTTACTTTTCTGGTTAAGTTAAGAAAGGGCCTACAAACTAATTGGCCATAACAATATCTGGGGCTGTCTGCCTTAAATGACCTCCTTTATAGCTGTTAAGGCATAACAAGTATGTTTCCTTAGCATGATTTTCTTACACCTGCCTCTGGGTTATGAAAGGAAGCCCAGCACCCCTAACTGAAGAAAAACACAGTTTGGGATATATGCGTAATGGTAAGAAAGAACAAATCTTTCAGTGGTCTTGCCCTGGGTGTATTCAGAGGAGGCTGTGGGCAGACAGATGGTGCTCACCAGAATCTGCATCCACAGCCGGTTATTATCACCATTCCAGCATAGACTCAGCCATTCTCTCTCTCTATCTTTCTGGAAATACTATTGGCAGCTTTGACAATCTATTTACACTTGAGACTAAACTTTATGCCCAAAAGGAAAACAATTACTAGTATACCATCGTCATGTGGAAGCTAGTAATTATATGTAAATTGTCTAAAAGAATAGCCTATATTTTCTCAAAGGCTGGTCTCTGAATGAGATCAGTTATTTTGAAATCGAAGTTCTTTTGTTATTTTTAAATCCCATACAGAAGACAAAAGGGCAGAAGTGTATTTGGGGAATATGCAGTATTCTGAAACTTCACTCCAAAGAGTTTTATTGTTATTTTAATGTCTATACATGGTCTTTGCAAACTTTGCAGTAACTTTCATCCTGTAGCCTCCATGAAGGAGAGGTGTCATGGAGAGTCTACTGAATACTTTGAGAGATGATGTGATTATTCCCATTTTACAGTTAAGGGAATGAGGATCAGAGAGAGGGGATGCACACAGACGAAGAGATGGGGCAGAGGGTGTGTCCACAGAGCATGGATTTGGGAACAGAACACTCTGCTTAGCTAGCAATTCACATTCAGCAACTTTATTTTTTTAAATATCAGATTTCTTTCTCAGAATACAAAGATAACATGAGAATTAATATGGCTTAGGAAAGCACCACAAAACCTCTCCTTCACACTGTGAAGAGCTAGTACATCTGAAATGTTCCTCTTGCCACAGTACGGTACCATGATCTTTTTTCAAATCCTCTTTGAGTTCCTCATGGCCATTTCTTCCAAGTTTCAAATGCCATGCCAGCCTGTGAAACATATTGTTTCCGACAGGCAAAGTGCACAGAGTAATAGGTTAACGGGTTTTTGACTAGTGTACAAGGCTAGGCTGTTTTCCAGTTGCAATGGTAGGAGGGGCAGGGAACAAAGTATGGGCATGGAGGACAAGGGATGGCTGTTCTGTAGAGAGATCCTGAATTACTACACGTGCTTTGTTTCAATACATTTACCTCCAGTTTCAATGATACCTGCTCATTCTGAATTTCAAAATGCTTAATGATTCTGGCAGGTAGATTAATTCATTCACCCACTCTGGACTATGAGTTTATCTCTATCTGGTGACAGGCTCAATATACTCTTTCATCTTCCAAAGATATATTATCATCTCCTTTCCCTTTATGGTCACCTCCCTTTTATGTTTATTCTCATGGAATTATTCATAGGATCTCATTTTATCAGGGTCTTATGAGGGAGGGGAGAGAAACACTTGGGCTCCATCCACAAACTTGGAATAGAAACTCTTTGTCTGTATTCACTTTTAAGACCGGTAATAAACTATTAAGTGACAATATCGACAGCACTGTAGAGTGACAGAATATGTCAACCTAAACACGACACTTTGGCACAAGGATTATTTTGAACTGAAGGCGATTAACAAAACATCGGTATAAGAAGTGCTCTCTGATCATCCCATTTTCCTTCATGAAAACAAGAGATAAGATCTTCACATAAATGTCCTTTCTAATTGAGGAAGAAAGTAACACTCTTATAATCAGGACAGGAAGTTGAAGCTGAGAAAATTCTGTACAAACAAACCTTGTTAAAATAAGTCTTCTCTTTCTTTAGCTTGGCTATATATTTTAGTTACTTTTCCACAATTGCCCCCTGTTCAACCTACAATAGTATTTAGATTCTGCTGTTTCTTTGAGTCTTTTTTTTTTTTTTTTACAGACTCCCATGCCTGTAAAACTTACAATAAATAAATGCACATTTCTCCTGTTATTTTGTCCTTTGTCTAATCCTCAGCCCCAGCCAAAAACTGTAGGAGGGTAGAGGTGAAATTTTTCCTCTGCTACAGTATCTCTTTTTATAGCAAACCACGCTGTTGCACAGGGTTTGGCAAACACTGTGTGCTTCCTAGAGCTGTGGTTTTCTGTACACATGTCATCTTGTCAACATCTGAACCCTTCAGTGGCAGGTAGGAGAGGTCTATCATTTGGCCTTCAAAAAAGCGCACATCGGGAAGTTTAATGCTTTTTGGTTAAATGGATGAAACTAAAAGGTAGAGTAACAAATAACAGCAGGGTTTGTAAATCCCAGAGAAACTTCCCATTTCCCTATTATAGTTCTGCAAGTAGCTGTCACTTATCTCCTCCGCAGTGTGTGCTTATTCAGTACCTCAGTAAGTGACCTTTTCCATGATGCAAAAATAGGAAGACTTGGAGATATTATGTAACTCATTACGTTTAAGGAAAGTTATTTGAGAGTGTCTGTAATAATTTACATCTTGATTATGTGCTTTTTACATTTCTAAATACTGAGATATACATATTCTTCAATATACCCTCAAAATAATCCCAGAAAGTAGGGCAAGTACTTTTTTAACTCTAAGTCATAACTGAAAATGTTGGTGCCTCTGCCAAGACTTACAGTTAGTTGTAAATCTGAAATTTTAATGAAGTCTTTTGACTCCTGGGATGTAGGTTTTTACAGCAATCTACACTTTTGTATAGTCTCCAGCTTTAATGGAAGAAGGCTTGGAATACGTATGTGTGTATAAATGGAAGGACTCCAAAAACCTAGAAGGGCAAGAAACACTTGCCTCACTGACAAATCAGAAGGTTAAAGGAGAAATGATCCTGTCTCCTAACAGCAGAGAAATTTTCAGGTTCAGCTAATTGCTTCAAAAACCAACAGAAAGGAAGTCAGAAGAATTTTAAGGGATACCACGGCCCAACTTCAAGGGAACATGTAAAGAAAAAAGACCTTTCTTCTACCTCAACTCAGCACATGAGTTTAGGCCAGCTTCTCTGACCAACCAGCATTTCACCCTCCTTTGTTTTCTCATCGAGCAAACTTCAGGGAAGTTTCTTATCAAAGGAACTTCAGGATATTAACCACGTGGTGAAGGCCTACTTTTTTTCTTATACACACCCTAGCTATTCCTTGATAAATTAACAATAAAAACAAAAGCCCATAGATGTCTTGGTCTGTTCAGGGGCAGGTTATACAGGGATGTTATTTAGAAAACTGATCAGCAAGGAAAATCATAATGGAACTCTCCCAGTTTTCCTCTAATGACCACGGATTATGGTGTGGGTTTTTTTTTTGTGTTTTTGTTTTTTACTTGGCCTACAAAAAGTGATGAAAAGAGAAGTAGTAAAGTACACTAATGTTTGAGGTATCTGAAAGAAGATGCTTTTGGGAAAAAAAAAAACACCTTGCCCTTGCTCTTTACTGGTAGGACAGGATTGGGAAAGGTGGGGGTGGGAATCATTTAACTATTAATTTAAAATAAACAATTCCTATGCCTTTAAGGAGTTTTCAGTACTTTAGCAGACAAGATAACTGAAAATGACAGATAAAATTTCTATGGTACATTATTTCAGTACCCAACGGAAAAATACTTTGTGCTATTTTTTTTTAATTTTTTATTTTTTATAAACATATATTTTATCCCCAGGGGTACAGGTCTGTGAATCGCCAGGTTTACACACTTCACAGCACTCACCAAAGCACATACCCTCCCCAATGTCCATAACCCCATCCCCCTTCTCCCAACCCTAATTGTGTTATTTCAAGAACTGTGACAGAAAAGTGAGAGGGTCATAAGAAAAAATATATTTTTTGACTTTCAAACATGCATGGAGCCATGAAGACTTATTTGATATAGGTGTATTCCTTACATTCAACAGAAATTTTAAGAAGAGCTCTCTCCTGGTCATTAACAGAAAATGCTGTTTAGAGAACAAGTTTCCTGGGAATCAGTAAATTCATTTATATCACATTTTAAGATGAACTTTTGAAAGTTTAACAAACAAAAGGACTAAAAAACGGAATCATGATTCCTGTAATGATTTTTAAAGTAACTACTGCATTGGACATTGTATGCCAAACAAGGGGTCAGATATAAGATAGGACTGAAGAAGAGGAGACACAAGTAATTGTTGCTACCTAGATGTCTAAAGCTGCATTAATGAACACCTTGCTATTTCCTTCAGAAGAGAAGTAAGCAAGCACCTGAGAGTCTGGGTGAAGACTCGACATGACCCATTGAAGTTTGAACACATGGAACATACGGTTTCTTACTAGTGTAGCCTCCCCACATTATATCTTACCCACCCTCGTCAGGATCAAGATCAGATTCTACCAGCTTTTAAATATGTCCCCTGTTACTGATCTCTGTCCTCCAACACCCAAATTTGTCTACATACTAATTTTTTTAGACCATTCATCTGCCAGTTAATCATCTCCCTGTACTGTGATGTCACTTACCTTTACCTGAGAATGTTTTACATCTTTAAATGTCTTATGTTGATTTTGTCTTTTCCAGGGAGACCAGAAGCCTCTAAAGTCAGAGATAATTTCTGATTATATGTATGATTTTTGATTACCTGTATTCTTAGTTCTATTCCTACAAAAACTGGAATTTTATTCAATAAACACATTTTTATTTTATTTTAAAAAATGCACAATGAGGACAGTATATCAACAATGTACAAAATTATTCAGTAAGAACTCAGAAAAGAAAAAAAATCAATATGCACAAAATTGTTTGGGAAATATTCAGGGAAAACTTAGGACTAGAATGGGTCCTGAAAGATGGAAAAACTTAGGGGAAATATGCACATTAGGTAAGACATCTCAAGTAGACTACCTCTATGCAATCCAAATGTAACATGTACTTGAGACGCTGCTGCCTATAAAAATCAACTGTCTGCCTCCCAAGGTGACCGCAAGAATAAGTGTTATATCATTCAATATGACATTAAATAGGAGATTTGGGGATCCAATAATTTGCTAGTGAAGTCAGGAATAATATCATGAGCTCTGAGCTTAAGATAAATTGGCCTTTAAAATTGAACTAAGACTCACAAGTGTGCTACACTGCCTTTAATCCCAGTCCAGAGTTGTCCTATGGTGAAGACTTGGTTTCTTATTTACAATCTATGTATTTTGAGTTCCACTTAATGATGAAATGTGTTATTACTGTAAAAATCAATCATGAATTTTGATGCTCGTTCCCTTTGCCATATTGGGGAAATTCTCCCCAATAATTCTCTCCAGTATACCTTCTGCTCCTCTCTCTCTTTCTTCTTCTTCTGGAATCCCAATTATTCTAATGTTGTTTCCTCTTATGGTGTCACTTATCTCTCGAATTCTCCCCTCGTGGTCCAGTAGCTGTTTGTCCCTCTTTTGCTCAGCTTCTTTATTCTCTGTCATTTGGTCTTCTATATCACTAATTCTTTCTTCTGCCTCATTTATCCTAGCAGTGAAAGCCTCCATTTTTTATTGCACCTCATTAATAGCTTTTTTGATTTCAACTTGGTTAGATTTTAGTTCTTTTATTTCTCCAGAAAGGGCTTTTATATCTCTCGAGAGGGTTTCTCTAATATCTTCCATGCCTTTTTCGAGCCCAGCTAGAACCTTGAGAATTGTCATTCTGAACTCTAGATCTGACATATTACCAATGTCTGTATTGATTAGGTCCCTAGCCTTCGGTACTGCCTCTTGTTCTTTTTTTTGTGTTGAAAGCCCAGGGCCAGATGGCTTCGGGGGAATTCTACCAAACATTTAAAGAAGAACTAATTCCTATTCTCCTGAAACTGTTCCAAAAAATAGAAATGGAAGGAAAACTTACAAACTCATTTTATGAGGCCAGCATCACCTTGATCCCAAAACCAGACAAGGATCCCATCAAAAAAGAGAGCTATAGACCAATATCCTTGATGAACACAGATGCGAAAATATTCAACAAAATACTAGCCAATAGGATTCAACAGTACATTAAAAGGATTATTCACCACGACCAAGTGGGATTTATTCCAGGGCTGCAAGGTTGGTTCAACATCCGCAAATCAGTCAGTGTGATACAACATATCAATAAAAGAAAGAACAAGAACCATATGATACTCTCAATAGATGCTGAAAAAGCATTTGACAAAGTACAGCATCCCTTCCTGATCAAAACTCTTCAAAGTGTAGGGATAGAGGGCACATACCTCAATATCATCAAAGCCATCTATGAAAAACCCACCGCAAATATCATTCTCAATGGAGAAAAACTGAAAGCTTTTCCGCTAAGGTCAGGAACACGGCAGGGATGTCCATTATCACCACTGCTATTCAACATAGTACTAGAAGTCCTAGCCTCAGCAATCAGACAACAAAAGGAAATTAAAGGCATCCAAATTGGCAAAGAAGAAGTCAAATTATCACTCTTCGCAGATGATATGATACTATATGTGGAAAACCCAAAAGACTCCACTCCAAAACTGCTAGAATTTATACAGGAATTCAGTAAAGTGTCAGGATATAAAATCAATGCACAGAAATCAGTTGCATTTCTCTACACCAACAAGACAGAAGAAAGAGAAATTAAGGAGTCAATCCCATTTACAATTGCACCCCAAACCATAAGATACCTAGGAATAAACCTAACCAAAGAGGCACAGAATCTATACTCAGAAAACTATAAAGTACTCATGAAAGAAATTGAGGAAGACACAAAGAAATGGAAAAATGTTCCATGCTCCTGGATTGGAAGAATAAATATTGTGAAAATGTCTATGCTACCTAAAGCAATCTACACATTTAATGCAATTCCTATCAAAGTACCATCCATCTTTTTAAAGAAATGGAACAAATAATTCTAAAATTTATATGGAACCAGAAAAGACCTCGAATAGCCAAAGGGATATTGAAAAAGAAAGCCAACGTTGGTGGCATCACAATTCCGGACTTCAAGCTCTATTACAAAGCTGTCATCATCAAGACAGTATGGTACTGGCACAAAAACAGACACATAGATCAATGGAACAGAATAGAGAGCCCAGAAATAGACCCTCAACTCTATGGTCAACTAATCTTCGACAAAGCAGGAAAGAATGTCCAATGGAAAAAAGACAGACTCTTCAATAAATGGTGTTGGGAATATTGGACAGCCACATGCAGAAAAATGAAATTGGACCATTTCCTTACAACACACACAAAAATAGACTCAAAATGGATGAAGGACCTCAATGTGAGAATAGAATCCATCAAAATCCTTGAGGAGAACACAGGCAGCAACCTCTTCGACCTCAGCCGCAGCAACATCTTCCTAGGAACAACGCCAAAGGCAAGGGAAGCAAGGGCAAAAATGAACTATTGGGATTTCATCAAGATCAAAAGCTTTTGCACAGCAAAGGAAACAGTTAACAAAATCAAAAGACAACTGACAGAATGGGAGAAGATATTTGCAAACGACATATCAGATAAAGGACTAGTGTCCAGAATCTATAAAGAACTTAGCAAACTCAACACCCAAAGAACAAATAATCCAATCAAGAAATGGGCAGAAGACATGAACAGACATTTCTGCAAAGAAGACATCCAGATGGCGAACAGACACATGAAAAAGTGCTCCATATCACTCGGCATCAGGGAAATACAAATCAAAACCACAATGAGATATCACCTCACACCAGTCAGAATGGCTAAAATAAACAAGTCAGGAAATGACAGATGCTGGCGAGGATGTGGAGAAAGGGGAACCCTCCTACACTGTTGGTGGGAATGCAAGCTGGTGCAGCCACTCTGGAAAACAGCATGGAGGTTCCTCAAAATGTTGAAAATAGAACTGCCCTATGACCCAGCAATTGCACTACTGGGTATTTACCCTAAAGATACGAACGTAGTGATCCAAAGGGGCACGTGCACCCGAATGTTTATAGCAGCAATGTCCACAATAGCCAAACTATGGAAAGAACCGAGATGTCCATCAACAGATGAATGGATCAAGAAGATGTGGTATATATACACAATGGAATACTATGCAGCCATCAAAAGAAATGAAATCTTGCCATTTGCAACAACATGGATGGAACTAGAGTGTATCATGCTTAGCGAAATAAGTCAAGCAGAGAAAGACAACTATCATATGATCTCCCTGATATGAAGAAGTGGTGATGCAACATGGGGGCTTAAGTGGGTAGGAGAAGAAGAAATGAAACAAGATGGGATTGGGAGGGAGACAAACCATAAGTGACTCTTAATCTCACAAAACAAACTGAGGGTTGCTGGGGGGAGGGGGTTTGGGAGAAGGGGGTGGGATTATGGACATTGGGGAGGGTATGTGCTTTGGTGAGTGCTGTGAAGTGTGTAAACCTGGTGATTCACAGACCTGTACCCCTGGGGATAAAAATATATGTTTATAAAAAATAAAAAATCTAAAATAAATAAATAAATAAATAAATAAAAATCAATCATGATCCTCCTAAGAAATGCATGGCACCCTCAGCTGGAATTTGACAACCTTACTACTTTTGTTTTTCTACAACTTTTGCTCTAGAATATGCTTCCCTTCATCTTTCCAATGAATGATTTTCACAACTAAAAAGGCTACTATGGTCAAATAGTCCTAGGAAATTCCCTAAACTGCCTAAATGCAGAGCACATTAGGAGTAAGTCCAAAGGGATGCCTGGGTGGTTCAAAGCAGCTGACTTTGACTAAGTCATGATCCCAGGAAACTGGGATTGAACTCTGCATATAGTTCCCTGTTCAGTAGGAACCTACTTCTCCATCTCCCTGCTGTTCCCGCTGCTTGCACTTACTCTCTCTCTCACAGATAAATAAAATAAATCTTTAAAAAAAAAAAAAAGAGTAAGTCCATGTATCCACCCTCACAAAAGTTTTTTCATAGAACATTCTACTTTTGAGAGGACTAAGCTCTATTATTACAAGATTTCCCATGAATGCCGTTTTGCCTTAGTTAACAAATATTATCTGGAAGTAAAGAGACTTTTCAATACAACTACAGTCTATGACTTCCAGCCTGGCATGTACATTGGTTAGAATGGCATCTTCTAAGCTAACAACAAATAAAAAGCTAGAAAAACTTAAAAATTAACTCTTCTTCATACATCTGTCAGAGAAGCGAGGTCATAGGGTAAACTATGGACACAAAAACTGAAGAGACAGACAGTAGCTACAGAAAAATCACAATTTGCTGGAGCAGGAACCAAGCAACAGACACCTCTGGGAACCAGTGTTAGGGTAGGAAAATCTGAACTATAATTAAGGAATTTCTAGAAGCTTACTATGGACAAATCTGATAATTAAAAACCCTCGGGGCACTTAGTGATGGGTATAAAGGGCTCACACTTTTGTGGGTCTTACTTCCAGCAGGACTGTCAGACCCTCACAGTGAATATTGGAGAAAAATCCTGTTTTACTTCCACCAGTGAGAAAGATAAAGTAACTATTTTGAAATACCCCAGAATGTGCTGTTCTTCTTCATGAGTCTTGCCTTCAGGACAAAATTGTTAACCAGAGCCTAACCTGCTTGCATTTATTCAGAGCCTCAGCTGCCTGGGGTAAGGCAAACACCCAACTCCAACCCCCTTTAGCCATCTGGTTCCACCTAAGTGGGAGAGAACCAAGAAGCACTGATGAAGTTCAAGTTCAGTGGCATAGGGTCACCACAAAATTGAGACTTAATCAGAGAACTGTAACACACTCCTTTCCCACATCTTATCACCACTACATGACCAAAGCCTATTCATGTCAGTTCCTTGTACCCAATCCATCTTGCCTACATTCCAATAAAAAAACTACAAGGCATACTAAAATGAAGAAAACTGTTTGAAGAGACTGGAAAAGTATCAGATCTAGCGTCCCATAATGGCAAGTATAGGAATGCTGACAACACTCAACTTCATCTTTGGCCCTCTGTCTTGTTCATGTCCATGTAAGGATCTCCCTCCAAGGCCATGTGTTCCAGGCCCCTTTGACATTAATGCGTGCTCTGACCAGAATGCAGGAAGGTATCTTTTGATCTTCCCTGAAGGTGTGTAGATAACTGGTAGAGATACCATAGTTTTTTCCCTTCCCTCTCTCTAGGGGCAAAGATGGCACCAAAAGTTCTGTTAAGTGTTAAACCTTTTGATCTCATTACAATGACTTCTGCACATCTCCTCACTCTCTAAAACCCAGACTTTGTGATGAATACCTGTGTAGCACCTGGATCATCACCCATCAGTCAATTTCCCTGAATAAAACTCTATTAACTATATGGAGTCACCTACTTCATTTTCTAGTGTCAAAGTGCTTTCTCAGTTTCAGGGATACTTTATTGTGCATCTTCCACTTTCTAACAGCAGGAATACTGGAATTATCAAATCAGGAATTTTATTATTAATATGATTAAGATTTCAATGGAACAAGTAGACAACAGGCAACATGTAAGAATAGATGAATAATGTAAGAGAGGTAACATGACTGAAGTAAGAATCTCTGAACTTGAAAATCCAAACTTCCAAAACTGGAAAAGCCAAGAGCAGAATATCTAAAAAATTACTAAATTCCACAACTATGGAGCAATGATAAAAGGCATGACAGATGCACAATGGCAATTATCAGAAAAAGGAAAAGAAAAAGTATTTGAAAAGCAATACTGAAGGACAATTTTCCCCAAATTTTGTCAGACACAAAACCACAAATCCAGGAATCTCAGAGAACATCAAGCAAGATAAATTCCAAAATAACTACACCTACCCATGTCATATTTAAACTTTATTAACTCAGAGATGAAGGAAAATTCTTGAGAAAAGCCAGAGGAAAAAAGTTTTATATAAAGAAGAGCAGAGGTAAGAATTAAATCTGTCTTCTCCTTAGAAGTCATGCAAGCAAGAAGAGAGTAAAAATACTTAAAATATGAAGAGAGGGGGAAAAAAGACACCCTCATAAAATTCTGTATCTTATGAAATTGTCCTTTAAAAGTGAATGAGAAGAAGCCTTTCTCAAACAAACAAAGGTTAAGGTAATTTATTTCCAGAAAACCTGCCCTGAAATTCATGTTCAAGCAAGTTATTTGGAGAGAGGGAGAATTATATAGGTCAGAAAACCAGACCCACATAAAGAAAGGCAGAACACTGGAGTATGAATGAGTGAAAGCAAATGTAATTATTCTTCTTCTTAATTGAACCTAAGTTGATTCAAAATACTAATAATGTATTTGATTATATACTCTTGTGTATGCAAAGTATAATATGTATATGCATATGCTTTAGTTTTGTATGCTTATATATAAATAAAATGAAATGAATGACAGCACTGATATGAGAGATGAAAGGGAAAAATTGTGATTTTTTTTATAAGCTGAAAAAACTAGTGGGACAAAATACTATTATTTCACAGTAGACTTAGGTTAACTGCAAATATATAATGGCAAACTCCAAGGCAACCTCTAAAGTTAAAAGAAGTGTAACTGACATGCTAAGAAGGAGAGAAAACAGAATCATATACAGTGCTCAATTAAAACCACAGGTGGCAGAGAAAACAAGCTGAAGACTGACACAACAGACTTTCTACAGTTAATCATAGATAGTATGCCACATTGAAAAGGATAGGGGGGTGAAAGGTGGTCCGGAATCAAACTCCCAGGGAGACAAAACACAAACAGGCGGGACACATGCACAGAGAAGGGAGAGAGGAGCATACCCCACACCAGGCACATCTGACAGGGGCAACCTGCAGTGGGAAGACAAGTCCCCATAACATTTGACTTTGAAAACCAGCAGGGCTTAATTCCTGATACTTTAAGAATCAGCAGGTTTAGCTCTGGGAGAGGCAGAGGGTGATAGGAAACTGAGTCCCTGACCTTCAAGAGCCAACATAACAAATAAGCCCAGGTGATACAGCACAGAAGCAGCAGTTTAAAATGCTCTGGATATAGATGGGAAAGACATTTATTTACCAATCTCAAAACATGCCTGCAAGGGCAAAGATATCAAGGAGACTATTCTTAGAAGAAAAGAGCTGGCAAGCACCCTTTCTCTCTTCCCCACCCACAGCCTAGACAGCTGAACATTTGTGGGAACCAGGAAGAACACATTCCACCTACCTTGCTAGCACTAAATTCCCTGTTCCTGCATTCTTCTTTGGAACCACCCCAACTAAGCTGCCCCACTTGGGCCAGTATCCCTCCAAAGCAGCTCCAGCTGGACATACCTTGCAAGTAGATCTGACAGGGAACAGTGCCAATCCAAAGTGACTCCTGCCCTTAAGAAAAGGGAAGATAAACACACCAGTGCAACTGTAGCTCAAGAAGATAGACCGGGGCCAGGCATCTGGTTTGAACACAGGCCCTGCTCACCAATGAAAACCTTTCAAGGGACAACCCAGGAAGAGTTCCCTGCAGTTGGGTTTGACAACAGTCCCAACAGATGGGCTAAGGAGAGCCATCTGGTCTGACTGCTGACAATACCCCATTACAAGCCCACTGGGTTCGAGAATGGCTCCTTAACGGCAGAAATCAAACCTTGCCCAGGGTGCTCATAAAGTGGGCATTGCAACCAACTGGACTAAAAGAAAATATGGCTTAGCCACCATAGCAGACATAGTAACCTAAACAGGAGACTCCCCAGCCCCTGCACAGGAGATATTGTGCTACAAGTCACCACAGGACCTCCTCCTCTTCCACTACCTTTGAGATAAGAAGACATAGCTACCTTTCCTAATACACAGAGTTAGACAAAATGAGGACAGAAGGTTATGTCCCAAATGAAAGAAAAGGACAAAACCAAAGCAGAAGAGGCGAATGAAATGGAAATAAGCAATATGCTTGATAAATTCAAGGTAACAGTTATAAAGATACTCACAGAACTTGAGAATAAAGTGGAAAAACTCAGTGAGACATTCAACAAAGTCGGAAAATATATTTTAAAAAACTCAGATAAAGAAATCAATAACTGAAATTAAAAATGCACTGGAAGGAATCAATAGCAAATAAGGAGGAGAAAGAATAGATCATGAGCTGAAAGATGGAGTAATAGAAAGTCAACAAGCTGGAAAGTAAAATAAACAACAAATAATGGGAGGAGGTTAAGGGAAGTCCTTGATACCCAGCATAACATTTGTTATCATAAGTATCCCAGAAGGAAGAGTCTGAGGAGGGGGTTAGCAGACAGTTGAAGAAATAATCATTGAAAACTGCCTGAATCTGGGGAAGGAAACGGTTATCTAGATTCAGGAGGCACAGAAAGACCCCAATAAAACCAACCCAAGGAGATCCACTATGACACAGAACAATTAAAATGGCAAAAAAGTGGTGGTAAAGAGAATATTTTTTAAGCAGTACAGACAAGAAAATAGTTACACATTAGGCAAACCCCTTAAGGATATCAACTGATTTTTCAGTAGAAACTTCACAGACACAGACCACAAGGGAATTGATGATATATTCAAAGTGTCAGATGGGTAAAATTTCCAACCAAGAATACGCTACTCAGCAAGGTCATCATTCAGAAAAGTACAGAGTCTTCCAGACAGACGAAAGTTAGAGGAGTTCATCAACATTAAACCAGCCTCAAAAAAAAAAAAAAAAAAAAAAAAAAAAAAGAGAAAGAAAGAAAAAGAGTTAAAAGGAACCCCTTAAGTATAAAGTAAAAGCCAGCCATAATCAGGAGTAAGAAAATTAGGAAAGGAAAACATTTCACAGATAAAGTAGACTTATTTAAAATCAAAGTAGACTAATTACTTCTAACACCAGTACAGAAATTAAAAAAAAAAAAAAACCAAAAAAAAAAATTGACAAAAAAAAAAAAAAAAAAAACTCAGTCAAGGGATTCACAAAGGAAAATTTGATATCATAAAAATGAAATTGAGGAAGAGGGTAAAATCTTGTCCTTTTACAATGGGTTCAAACTCAAGGGACTTAATATAGACTGACTTAATATAGACTGCTATATGCATAAGATGTTATACATGAAGTTCTATGAACCACACATCAAAAATTTGTAGTAGCTATACAAAAAATAAAGAGAAAGGAATCCAAGCATATCACTTAAGAAAGTCATTAAACCACATAGGAAGAAAGCAAGATAACAAAGTCACAAAGATGGGGCACCTGGGTGGCTCAGAGTGTTGGAGCCTCTGCCTTCAGCTGGAGGGCTCAAGCCTTGAGCTGGGGTCCTGGGATAGAGCCCCACCTTGAGCTCTCTGCTCAGCAGGGAGCTGGCTTCCTCCTCTCTCCCTGCCTGCCTCTCTGCCTTCCTGTGATCTCTGTCTGTCAAATAAATAAATAAAAAATCTTAAAAAAAAAAAAAAGAAAGGCACAAAGAACTACAAAAATAACTGCAAAACAAGTAACAAAATGGCAATCAGTACATGCTTATCAATAAATACTTTTAATGTCAATGGACTAAATGCTGCAAAGTACATATGGTGACTGAATGGATAAAACAGCGAGACCCATCTACATATTGCCTACAATTCTCACTTCAGACCTAATGACATATGGAGATTGAAAGTCAAATGATGGAAAAACTTGCCATGCAAATGGAAGAGAAATAAAACTGGTTATATTAGACAAAATAGACTTTAAAACAAAGACTATAACATGAGACAAAGGAGGACACTACATAACAAGAGGATATAACAAGAGGATCTAACAATTGTAAATATTTATCTACCCAACATGGGAGCACACAAACACAGAAAATAATTATTAATACATATACAGGAAGAAATTGATGGTCATACATTAATAATAGGAACTTGAAATAAACCACTTAGAACAATAGATCATCTCCATAGAAATCAACAAGAAAATACTGGCTTTGAATGACACATTGAACCAAATGGACCAAACAGATATATTTATAACATTCCACCAAAAACTAGCAGAATTTCACATCATTTTCAAGTACACAGGGAACATTATCCAGAAGAGCCCATGTTAGGCTACAAAACAGGTCTCAATTCAGAAAAATTAACATTGTATCATACACCTTTCCCAACCAAAAAGGTATGAAACTAGACATCAAAATGAAAATTCTGAAAAGGAAAAAAAAATACATGGAGGCTAAATCACATTTCTTAAACAATAAATAGGTCAACCAAAAAGTCAAAGAGAAAATTTAAAAAATACATGGAGACATATGAAAAAGAAAGCACAATGATCCAAAATCTTGGGGATGCAGCAAAAACTGCATTTAACTGTTTAAAGAGGGAAGATTATAGCAAAACAATCCTACCTCAATGAACCAGAAAAATCTCAAACAACTAACTTTACACCTGAAGTAACTAAAAAATGAACAAAGCCCAAGGCCAGCAGAAGGAAGGAAATCATAAAGGTTAGAGTAGAAATAAATGAAACACTAAAACAAATGAGAATAGATAAATGAAATCAGGAACTGGTTCTTTGAAAATAACAAAATTAATAAACCTTTAGACAGACTCAAAAAGAGAGAGAAAGAACCCAAACAAAAATCACAAATGAAGGAGAAATAGAAACCAATACCACAGAAATACAAAGGATTATAAGAATATTATGAAAAAGTATATGTCAACTAATTGGAAAACCTAGAAGACATGGATCACTTCATGGAAACCTATACCTATGAAAACTGAATCAGAAAGAAATAGAAAATTTGAAGACAAATTACTGACTCAGTTTCATTGCTAGTATTCAAAAAACTCACAACAAATCAAAGTCTAGGACAAGATGGCCTCACAGGAGCATTCTATCCACATTTAAATGTTAAGTTATCTATTCTTCTCAAACTATTCCCAAAAATACAAGAGGAGGGAAAGCACCTAAATTCATTCTGTGAGTCCAGCATTACTCTGATACCAAAACCAGATAAAGACACCACAGGAAAAAAAAAAAAAAGAGAGAGAGAGAGCTACAGGCAACTATCTCTGATGAACACAGATGCAAAATTCCTCAACAAAATATTTGCAAACTGAGTCCAACAATACATTTTTAAAAATCATTCACCACAATCAAGTGGGATTTATTCCTGCCATGCAAAGATGGTTCAGGATTTACAAAACAGTCAACATGATACATTACATCAAGAAGAAAAAGAGGGGCACCTGGGTGGCTCAGTGGGTTAAAGCCTCTGCCTTCAGCTCAGGTCATGATCCCAGAGTTCTGGGATCGAGCCCCACATTGAGCAACCTGCTCAGCAGGAAGCCTGCTTCCTCCTCTCTCTCTCTCTCTCTCTCTCTGCCTGCCTCTCTGCCTACTCGTGATCTCTGTCAAATAAATAAAATCTTTTTTAAAAAGTTGTTTAAAAAAGAAGAAAGGATAAAAAACAGTCATTTCAACAGACAGAAAAAGCATTTGACCAAGTACAACATCCATTTATGATAAAAAACTCTCAACAGAATAGGTTTATAGGAATATACTTCAACCTACTAAAGGCCATCTATGAAAAATCGACAGCTAACTTCCTACTCAATGGAGAAAAACTGAGAGCTTTTCCCCTAAGATCAGAAACACAATAAGGATGTTCACTCTCACCACTTTTACTCAACACAGTACAGAGAGTCCTAGCCACAACAATTGGACAGAAAAAGAAATAAAAGTTATTCAAATTAGTAAGAAAGAAGTAAAACTTTCACTATTTACAAATGACAGGATACTACATTTAGAAAACCCGAAAGACACCAAAAAACTACTAGGACTGATAAATGAATCTTATAAAGTTGCAGGATACAAAATTAATAGACAGGTCTGTTGGATTTCTATACACTAATAATGAAATAATAGAGCAATTAAGAAAACAATCCCATTTACAACTGTATGAAAAATAATTGAAAATATCTAGGAATAAACTTTACCAAGGAAGTGAAAGATCTGTACTCTGAAAACTATAAAAGACAGATGAAAAATATTGAAGACAACACAAATGGAAACATCCTCCATGCTAATGGATTGGAAGAGTTAATATTATGTCCATACTACCCAAAGCTATTAACAGATCTAATGCAATCCCTACCAAAACATCAGAACCAGAGTAATCCTAAAATATGTGTGGAACCACTAAAGACCTAAATAACCAAAGCAAACTTGATCCAAACAAATAAAACAAAACAAAACAAAAACAAAGCCAGAAATATCACAATCCCAGATTTCAAGATACAGTACAAAGCTACAGTAATCCTAACAGTATGGTACTGGCACAAAAACAGACATAGATCAGTGGAAGAAAATAGAGGTCCTAGAAATAAATGCATACAGATGTGGTCAATTAATCTTCAGCAAGGGAGACAAGAATAGGCAATGGGAAAAAGATGAAGTGACAGGACAGCTATATGCATAACTATGAAAATGGATCTCTTCTTTACCCCACACACAAAAATAAACTCAAAGTGAATTGAAGATCTAAATGTTGATCTGAAATCATAAAATCTTAGGAGGAGAACATATACAGTAATTTCCCTGACATTAGCTGTAGAACCATTTTTCTTAATTTGTCTTCCCAGGCAAGAATAAGAAAAACAAAATGAAACTACTGGTATAACACTGGAATATAAAGTTTTTGCACAGAGAAGTAAACCATCATCAACAACAAAAAACTACCACTTGCTGTATAAGGAAGGACATTTGCAAATGATTTTTCTGATAAAGAAGTAATATCCAGGATATATAAAGAACCTATATAATTCAACATCAAAAAATCCCCAAACAAACAAAAAATTCACAAATAATCCAATTAAAAATTGGCAAAGGATCAGAATACATATTTTTCCCAAAAAAGACATTTATATGGTCAATAGACACCTAAAAAATGGTCAACATCACTAAACTTCAGGGAAATGCAAATAAAAACCATGAAGAGATATCACTTCACACCTGTCAGAATGACTAAAGTCAAAAACCAAAAACAAGTGTTGGTGAGGACATGGAGAAAAAAAGAACACCCACACACTGTTGGTGGGAATGCAAATGGTGCAGCCACTGTGGAAAACACTTTGGAGTTTCTTCAAATATTTAAGAAATATCATATAATCCAGTATTTCCACTACTGGGTATTTATCCAAAGAAAACAAAAACACTAATTCATAAAGAAATATTTACCCCTATGTTTTCCACAGCATCATCTACCATACCCAAATTATGGAAGAAACCCCAGTGTCCAACCACAGAAGAATGGATAAAGAAGATATGATGTGTACACACACACACACACACACACACACTCACATGAATACTACTCAGCAATAAAAAAAAAAGAATGAAATCTTAACACTTGCAACATGGATGGACCCTAGAGGGTATAATGCTAAGTGAAGTCAGTCAGAGAAGGACTAATACCCTATCATTTCACTCATTTGTGGAATTTAAGAAAAAACAACAAAGAAAAAAAGATAAAGTCTGAAATACATAGAATGAAGTGTTGATTTCAAGACTGCAGGTGGGTGATGGGATGAACAAAATAGATTAAGGGGATTAAGAGTATACTTACCTCAGTCAGCACTGAAAAATGTATAGAATTGTTCAATTACACTGTACACATGAAACTTAAGACTGTATATTAATTATACATCAATAATTTTCTAAATTTTTATTTTTAAAATTTCTTTTCAGTGTTCCAGAATTCATTGTTTCTGCACCACACCCAGTGCTCCATGCGATAAGTGCCCTCCTTAATACTCAGCACCAGGCTCACCCAACCTCCCACCCCCTCCCGTCCAAAACCTTCAGTTTGTTTCTGAGTCCACAGTCTCTCATGGTTCATCTCCTCCTCCAATTTCCCCCAATTCATTTCTCCTCTTCATCTCCCCATGTCCTCCGTGTTATTCCTTACACTCTACAAATAAGCAAGACCATATGATAATTGACTTTCTCTGCTTGACTTATTTTTAATAAAAATTTTTATTTTTTATTAAAATTTTTAATTTTTAATAAAAAAACTTTCATACAAATTTTTAAAAGAAACCACAAAAGGCAAAAAAAAAGTGTGGAAGACAAAAAGAGGAAGAGAAAAGAAAGGAAAAAAATAGAAAACAGTAACAAAAAAGGTGGATACTAATTCAACTATATCATCAATCTAAACATTAATAGTTTGTATCTATCAACTACATGATAGACTGTCAAAATGGATTGGAAAACAAGATCCAACTACATGCTACAATAAGACACCACTTTAAATATAAGGACACATTTAAACTAAGGATGGAGAATGATTTACAATGTTAAAATGAATCTAAGGAAAGTACAAGTAGCTTTATTCATTTCAGATGGAGCAGACTAAGAGAAAAGAATGAAGTCAAAAATAAACAGGGGCATTACATAATAAAGGGATCAATTCTCTAAGAAAACAATCCATAATGTGCACCTTACACCACAACATCAAAATATGTGAGACAAAAACTGATAGAACAACAAGGACAAATAGATGGATCTACTACTATAGAGGGAGACCTTAACATCCTATCAAATATAGATGGATCCACAAGGCAGAAAAGCAGTAAGAACACATTTGAAGTCATAGTACTATTGATCGACTCAATTTGTCTCCTATGGACTACTTCATTCAACCACAGCATAATATACATTCTTCTCAAGATCACATGGGACATTCAACAAGATAGACCATGTTGTATGCCATAAAACACAACAAATTTAAAAAGAAATTTCATACAATGACTATTCTCAAATCACAATAGCATTGGGCTAGAAACCAATAACAGAAAGATACCTGGAAAATCCCAAATTATATGGAGATTAAACAACACAATTCTAAATAACATATGGATTAAAGAAGAAATCAAGAGAAATTTTACATTTTGAACAAAATGTAAAAATAAAACCTGAAATTTTTGAGATGCAGCAAAAGCTGTATTTAGAAATTTGCCCCATTGAATCCATTTATTGAAAATGAAGAAAGATATAAAAAAAAAAAAAGAAAAAAGAAAAATATCTAAAAAAAATCAAATCTTTCAATTTAGAAAACTAGTAAAAAGGCAAATAAAATCCAGGGTAAGCAGAAGAAATAAAAAATCAGAGCAGAAATCAATTAATTCATAAGGTAATCAATAGAGAATATCAGTTAATACCAAAAGACAGTTCTATGAAAGTAACAATAAAATTGATAAACCTCTAGCCAAGCTAATTGCGGAAAGAGACAAAAGCTACCATTAGAAATCTAAGAGGAAATATCACTACTGATAGCACAAACATTAAAATGAAAATAAAGGGACAGTATGGAATCTGCTTACAAAATTTGATAATGTAGATGGTATGGATCAATACTTTAAAGACAGAATCTATTAAAACTCACAAAAATAAGTGGAAAATCTGAATGGCCTTTATCTGTTGAAGAAATAAAATCAATAACTAATAACTTTACAAAATAGGAAACACCAGGTTCAGATGAGTTCACTTGTAATTCTACCCAACTTTTTAAAGAAAAAAAAAAAATTATACCAATTGTCTTTCAGAAGATAGAAGCAGAAAGAATCCTTCCTAACTCATTCTAGGAAGCCCCTATTATCCTGATTCCAAAACCAGTCAAGGACATTCTAATAAAAGAAAAAAAAAAAAAAACCACCATTATCTCTCATGAATACAAATACAAAAAATCCTCAAAAGATTATTAACAGATAGAATTCAACAATGTATAAAAACAATTCTATGCCAGTACCACATGGGATTTTTCCTAGATCTGCAAGCTGATGGAACATAAGGGGGAAAAGAAATCAGTGTCATCTATTACATTAACAGGCTAATGAAGAAAAAAGGAACATTATAGACGCAGAAAAAGAATTTGACAAAACTCAACACCTACTCATGATAAAAACTAGGAAGAGAGGGGAACTTCCGTAACTTGATCAAGAACATATACAAAACAAAAACAAACAAACAAACAAAAAACAAAACAAAAAACCCAAAAACAAAAAACACTTCAGCTAGTATCATACCAAGTGGTGAGAAACCAGAGCATTATCACTGCGATCTGAAACAAAGCAAGGATGTTTCTTTTCAATACCGCTTTTCAATGTTGTACTCAATGTGCTAGCTAATGCAGTAAGATAAGAAAATAGAATAAAAAATATGTCGAGAAAGACTAAAACTGTCAGTGCTTATGGTTTAAATGATTGCTTATGGAAAAGATCTTTAAGAATCAACAAAAATTTGCTGTAAGCAATTACAACAAGGTTTCATTATCAGGGCTAATATACAAAAGTCAGTTACTTTCCTGTATACCAGTAACAAACAAGCAGAATATGAAGTTAAAAACATTACCAATTACATTTTACCCCTAAAATAAAATATTTATGTGTAATTTTAGTGAAACATGTGGAAGAATCTTATAAAATGTTTTGAAGAAATTAATGGATAGTCCATGTTCATGGATATTAAGAGTCAATACTGTCAAGTTATCTGTTGTTCCCAACTCATTTATACATTCAGTGCAATCCCAAAAAAAACCCCAGCAAATTATTCTGTGGATATGATAAATTAATTCTCAAGTTTTTATGGAAAGACAAAACAAACAAAAAAACAGGGTACCAATTTAATATTGAATGAAAAAAAAAAAAAGGTGGTGGACTGGCGCCATCTGACTTCAGATACTATATACAACTATAGTATTCAGAACAGTATGGCATTGGCAGAAGAAAAGACAAACAGATTAATGAAATAGAATAAAGAGCTCAGAAACAGAGCCACGTAAATTATAGTCAACTAATCTTTGACAAAGAAGGAAAACTGACACAATGGAACGAAGATGGTATTTGCAACAAATAGTATTGGAAAAATAGGACATTTATATGCAAAAAGAAAAAAATGAATCTCAACACAAATCTTACACATTACTAAAATCAACTCAACATGAATCACAGACCTGAACCACAACATGATCCACAGATGCAAAAGTATAAAACTCCCAGAAGATAAGGAGAAAACCTAGACGACTTTGGGTATGACAATAACATTTTGGATACAGCATCAAATTCATAGTCCATAGAGAAATAACTGATAAACTGGGCTTCAAACTAAAAGCTTTGCTTGGTGGAAGACAGTATGAAGAGTATCAAAAGACAAGCCACAGAGCAGAACAAATTGTTTGCAAAAGACAAATCTTGGGGCACCTGAGTGGCTCAGTGGGGTCATGATCCCGGGGTCATGGGATCAAGCCCTGCATCTGGCTTTCTGCTCAGCGGGGAGCCTGCTTCCCCCTCTCCCTGCCTGTTTCTCTGCCTACTTGTAATCTCTTTCTGTCAAATAAATAAATAAATAAAATCTTAAAAAAAAAAAAAGACAAATCTCAATGAACTGTTAAACAAAATTTTAAAAGAACACTTTAAACTCAACAATAAGGAAACAACCCAATTTAAAAATGGGTTAAAGACCTTAACAACCACTTCAATAACAGATAATATACAGCTGGCAAATAAGCATATGAAAAGATGCTCCATATCATATAACAGAAAAATCCAAATTAAGACAACAGGATATCAATACACATCTATTTGGAAGGTCAAAATCCAGAATGTTGACACCACCAAAAGCTGGTAATGTGGACCAACAGGAACACTCATCATTATTGGTGAAAATGCAAAATGGTAATAGCAACCCTGGAAGACAATAAGTCCATTTTTTTTTATTTATTTATTTGACAGAGATCACAAGTAGGCAGAGAGGCAGGCAGAGAGAGAGAGAGGGAAGCAGGCTCCCAGCTGAGCAGAGAGCCCGATGCGGGACTCGATCCCAGGACCCTGAGATCATGACCTGAGCTGAAGGCAGCGGCTTAACCCACTGAGCCACCCAGGTGCCCCAAGTCCATTTTTTATGAAAACAAACACACCCTTACCATAAGATCCAGCAATTATGCTCCTTGGTTTTTACCCAGAAGTGTTGAAAATTCTGATCCAAACAAAAACCTACACACAGGTGTTTAGAGCAGCTTTATTCCTAATTGGTAAAAGAAACCCACAAAGATGTCCTTGAGTAGGTTAATGGTTAACGGTGGCACGTCCTAAAAAAGTATTATTCAGCACTAAAAAGAAATGAGTTAGCAAGCTATGAAGAAACATGGAGGAAACCTACAATGTTTATTACTAAGTGAAAAAAAAATCTAAAAAGAACACCTCTTCTATGAGGTGTATTACATTCTAGAAGACGTAAAACTATGGAGACAATAAAAAAAGATGAGTAGTTTCCAGGGTGTAGGGAGTAGGAATGGATGAATAGTCAGAGCTCAGAGGATTTTTACGGCAGTAAAAATACTATAGAGGTGGATATGTGTCCAATAAATTTGTCTAGGTCAGAAAGATAGCCCAATAAGATGTCTCTCATATAAATCCACTGTTTAACAACCATAATTTGTCATTCATGCATGGAGAAACATGCTTTTATGGGAGCTTTGGGCAGATAGGAAACTATGAAACCCTGGTACAGTCCAAGACCAAGGAGAGCCATTTTGAGAAAGCAGGTGCCATGTAACCTGTAACTCAGGTTACAGATTTCTTGAATCACCCCCGCCATTTTCCCTCCTCTGGCCTATATCCTGCTCTAATGTTTTAAATTACTAATAAAGTGAACCCATAGAACTCTAGACACCCTACTCTCAGACCATAATAAAGACTGAGCCCCAGAGCTGTACTTCTTCCTATCAAAAACCTTGCTGTGTCCCCTGATCATGCTGTGTAACCTCCTGGATTGGTGTCTAACAAACTGTGTTTTGCCAAAAAAAAAAAAAAAAAAAAAAATTGCCTGATATTTGTTGCTGAAGGGAATCCTGCAATCCTAACAACCCCAAGGGCCAGTTCAGTCACAACATTAGTTCCAGTCTGGGAAAGGTCGATAGGGCTTTCCAAAAATAATATGGGCTGAGGCAAGTGAGTGAAGCATTCCTGGTGAGTAACACCACAAACAAAAGATAAATGCTCACTTAACAGGTGATTACAAAGGGGTAAGGAAAATGGGGAGACATTGGTCAAAGTGTACAAACTTCCATTATAAGAGGAGTAAGTTTTGGGGCTCAAAGATTCAGAACGGTAGCTATAGCTACCTACTGTATTATATACTTTAAAATTACTAAGAGTTAAGTCTTAAATGTTCTCACCACACAAGAGAATTATGCGAGGTGACAATGTGTTATCTTATCGTGATAATCATTTTCCAATATATAGGTATGTCAAATTATCACATCGTACAGCTTAAACTTCTACAAACATATGCAAATGTTATCTTAACAAAGCTAGAAAAATAAGTATGTTCAAAACCTTAAAATTTACCACACCAAGAGTGAACTGTGGACTATGACTGTCAACTATCCACTTTGGGTGATAATGGTGGGTCAATGTAGGTTCATCAGTTGTGACAAACCTATCATTCCAGCACGGGTTGCTGACAAGGGGGGAAGCTCTGCATGTGTAGGGACAGGAAGTGTGTGGGAAATTTTCAATCCTATCACAGGAGAGACTTTTGTTTTGGAATCTCTTGGGATACTTAATACAATATAGATAGCTACAGGCCTGAGACCTCCTGGATCAGATTGGAGTCCTAAGCCCAGGAATTTGTATGTTACTATTTTTGCAGTAATTCCCAAGGACACTAGTATTCCCTTAGATGTTAGCATGGCTTGGTGTCAGGATGTCCTCTCTCCTTTAGGTCTCTACTGAAATGAAAACTTCTCAAAGGTATCCTTTCCGACCCTATGGGAAATGGTAGCTTCCCTGTCCCAATATCCTGCATTCCCTATCCCCCAACTCTTCCTTTTTTTAATCCCTGGAATTGATCACTATTTTAAACACTTTATTAACCCATTTATTGGCTTACCTGCCCTCTCCCAATCCATTTCCCAGCAACTAGAATGTAAGCTCAATGAGAACAAATTTGGTTTTCATATGTTTTATTCACTGCTGAAGGCCCAATACCTAATAAAGCCCTTAAACATTACAGGATTCAATAAATATTAATTTAATAAATGATTCACTCCACCAAGTATTTTAAACTTATATGGTTAAATACTGACACTCTTTCATCCCTTTCTCCTTCAAAAAAGGAATCTCACTCATGTAGAATTTGTATCTACATGTGCTCTTTCAAGGAAACATAATTTGTGTTCTTCACACCAGAATCTAGCAGAAAGCTTCTGCACTATCATTATCATCTTTGTGTATTTCTTTGATGTCAAACTCTGGGGTCAGAGACTGGGTGAGGATGAAAGTAAGGGAGAAAAAAAAAATCAAGTAGTGTCAACCTTAATGGTAGCAATAAATAATGTTTTGCTAAAAGCTGCCTAAGAATAGATGGCACAGTCTGTGTAGGTGTATGTAAATGATATGCAAATAAGAATCTAATTTTAATGCAAATGCATGTGTGGTCCTCCTAACTATTTCATGCACCTGGATAGAGCCCCTAGGAAAATTCTAGTGGAAAGAAATGTGCTCTCAGCAATGTTTTAATGACTGGGTATATTGGAGAGCAGAGGGTATCACACCTGGCAAGCATTTAAGGTCTGTTGGTTAGCAGCTAAAACAAGCTCTTATATATGGAATATTGCTTTAAAGCTTTGGTGAGCTATACATTTGAATCACGTACACCTTAACTTACCCGGTTCTCTAAGTGGGAATGACATTGCTTTGCCCCAGGATGGTGGGAAGTGATCAGTTAACAAATTGTTTAAAGCAGGCACATGTAGAAATTTTCAGACCAGAGGTACTACTAAATATAAATTATCCCAACTCAGTGCTATGGTCACATTTCATTAGAAAAACAATCCAGCTTGTCTAGGTAATTTGCATCCCACTAGGAGTACAAATTCTATGAAATGGAGAAAAATTGTTAGAAAAAGTTTATGGTATCACTTTATTAAGACCTTAAATATTAATTTGATGGAAGAAACAAAGGTCCAAGGAAGTGTCTCGGTTCAAAGATCATAACCATGAAACAAAAAGATCAAGCACCATTTTGTCTAATTGCACATTGCATGGTTTGTCCATTTCAGAGAATGACAGTTAATCACAAAAATACCACCTGAGATTTCTATGGCTCTCCATTATTATCAATGCTCTTCCAACTCCCTTGGTTGTAATAACAAGTAGACAGTCTTCTATTATAAATACACGATTTTTAAGAAGTAAACCAGACTTTTTTCTTCTGGCATTATGACTAACTGGGTGCTCTAAGGACCTTTCTGCAGCAAGACACAATGCATTGTAGAGCATACTTATAGTGTAGTATCACTGGTCTAAAAAAATAACTCTTTATGTCCCCTCTTAAAAAAAAAAAAAAAAAGGTTTAAGTCATTGTTATGTATTTTGTAGTTTGACAGTAATTGTCAAAGAAAACATTTCCTTGTAGAGGAATGTCAGACTGCCATCAGTTAAAATAAGAAAATAAGTTCATATTTACCCACTAATAAGCAAATGAAAAAGCCAGTATGAATTTAAAAAAAAAAAAAAGCAGGGAAAAAAAATTTATTTGACCTCCAAGGACTACATGTTGGAAATATCAGTTAGAGAGCCTAGATGAGGTATGTATGAACCCTTTAGGACACAAGGCAACAAAACTATGAGCATGCAGTTGAACATGAAAGAATAAACAAGTATTCTGAAAATTTTAAAGTGACATTGCTAAAAAGAAATGATTGTTGAAATAGAAAAAATGGATATGTTTGTTATTTAGACATTGCTAAAGATAGAATTAATGAGCTAGAATAAAGAAATTATCCAGATTATAGTATGAAGAGAAAAATGATAAATATGAAAGACAACTTAAGAGATATAAAGGAAAGACTGAACCTAGTAACTCCTACTGGAGTCCTGGAAGCAGGTTAGAGATTACATGGGAGAATCAATATTTAAAGAAGTAATGGCATAAATTATCTACACCATTATTAAAGCTAGTAAATTCCCAGTTCTTCAAAAAATATGCTTAGATAGAAATTGAAGTCCAGAACACCAAAGACAAAATATTCTCAAACACCTTCAAGACAAAAGATGACAAAAAAAGAAAAACAGAATGACAGATTTCTAAACAGCCAAAATTTTAACAATTGTCAACCTAGAATCATGAGGCCAGCAAAGCAATGACTCAAAATACATAAAATTGAAAAGCTTACAGAAAAAAATTAACCTTAGAGAAGTCTCAGTGGACTGAAAAATAAATCTCATTGTCACTATTGTTATACATTCAACAGGTTATTGATAACCATCACTGCTCATAAACTTGTATATACCTAAATTTTATTTCTCTGTAATAAGGCTGGAGGATTATTTCATATCACAGATCTTATTTTTTTCATCAACAGACAAAACTTATGCCTAAAATCCACAGCATATTTTCAAGATCCAGTCATTTTCCTTTCCCAAGAGACTAGTTTGTGACCAATTCAATGACTGCGTTTAAATATACCTAATTCCCAGTGACTATCTGACTAAGGAACTTCAATTCTGTGGCCCCAGTAAACCAAGTGCACACCATTTGTGTTCTGTGGGAATTTAGCATTGAGCTGTATGTTGACTATTTTATACCCCCTCTACTTCTTTCCTCCATTAACAAATACTCTATGAGCTGAACAAAACACTGGGCCAGTGTTGGCAAGGAAGACTGTTCAAGCATTCAATTTAAACCTCTAATCAAGGAATGGAAACAGCTGAGCCTATAATTCCCAAATACTTTTTTTCAACCCCAATCTCGACTCTGCTACTGCCTAAATTCTGACAGATCAGCCTTTTGCCTGATTGCATTCTTCTGTATTACTTTTGTAGTATCCCACCAACAAATATCGATTTGTCATAATCACAACATCATCTGAACACCAGAACTTTGAGTCCATGCCAAACATGCAGAAGTTCAGAATTTTCTAGACTGATTATTCCCCAATTTTCTTTGCAAGTCTAGGATTACTGGGAATGACTGTGATTCTCAAACCTATTACATACTGCTACACAGCTCTTCTACTCTGCTGGCTGTTATCACCTGGGATTTCGTTTCTAATGGATTTTTGCTTAGTCTGTCAGGGCTTGTGACCTTCTCCACATGGTTAGTTCAGTTCTCTCCTCCTTCTGTATTCAGACAGTCCTGCTGGGCAAGCAACAACAAAATGAGCTATTGGTCCCTCAGTGCAAAGATCTCTGCCTTAGACCAAAGACCATGGCTTAGGAGCACTGGCACATCGCAGGTAGGAAGGAAGGAGATGGTCTCAGGTGTCTCACACACTTGTTTAGAACCATCACGTTCTTTGACACTTAGGCTTTGCTGCTAGGGCTAGTCCATTTTGTGAGGTTCTGTAACTCATGGTGATCTTCTCATAGAGACCTCATGTTCGCTTTACTACAGGTCCATCTCCTCAGGGAAAACCAAGTTTTCAAATTGGATTTGTACATATTTCAATACCATGATGTAGGAGTTGAAGTTCTCTCCCACTGTGTTCTGTGTTCCACATATATTAAGTCATGGAGACTACACCTCTATTTCAAAGTCCTATAACGGGTCACAGCAGAAAAGAATCTCCTAGGTGCTTGACTGTGGGAGGCTGATTTGCTAACAAGAGAGAACTCTACTATCCTATCAATAGCTCCCTGATTTTGACTTGAACTCTCTCATCATTTGTACTCCCATTTCCCACTCCTTCTCAAAGATAGAGAGAAGCCCCAATAATTCAAGCATTCCACTTACTGCTGCCTACACAGGCTATGAATCATTTTGCCTCCTCTCAATGGGCAGCTTGCCAGATACGTAATCATAATGCATTTGGCCCGGTTTAACTCTGTATCAGAGTTAATTGCTCATTGTTAATATCTATTTTCCTTTTATTCTTAGTAAAGGGACTCCCCCCCCCACCCCATTTTAATTTGGCACATGGTTGCACAGCGTATGAATAGATTTTTCAGGAAAAATTTTTGCTAGGCAATGTCATCTAAGACGATGTTCTGGCCAACAGAAGTTAAACAAAATTTTTCATTTCACTTTCATAGACCCTTCCTTAAGAAACATTGCATGTGTTGTCTTCCTCATGTGTTCCTCTGCCAGGAACACAGATGACATCATCATACCACCTGGTAGAAGAGGAGATAAAAAGAGTCCTATGCCTCAATCCCCCCACTATACCATAGAAGCTTAAGAGTACCAACCCAGACTTTCCTACTAAAGAGAAAAGCACTTCTAACCTGTTTCAACTGCTTGGTACTTGGGTTCCCCCCCACACACTCATTTCATCCAAATTCTAGATCATACAAACTTTACAGAAATAACCTACTGAATGGATGCCTGGGGGCCAGGCTTCCTGATGTTACTTGTTCCATCCTTGACTCCGTTTTCTCAATCTCTTGTGTTATTAATCCTGGGAATCTCTATTTATGCCTTTACGTCTCTTCAGTTTGAAATGTGGCTCACTTTCCCAAGGCCTCAGATTTCAATTCTTTGTGCAGCTACAGCTCTATTTTTTCTCCTCAGCTCAGTGATTTCACAAATATTCTTTCAGTTATCATCTGATCCCACTCAGTTCTGGGTCTTCTGGACCTCCCAGGACATCAGCTAAGGCAGAAGTGATCATAATATGCATATGCAAGACAAAAGTTTCATGTTCTCCAGCTTGTCCCTTAACAGGCTCTGCAATAGAAGGCTTTCTAAAACCTTATTCACTTCACATTTCCAGTTAGGAAGGATAAAGATGTGCATAAAGAAAAGTTACTTCCATGAATAGAGAATTTACTGAAAGCACACAAATGAGTAATATCAAAGTGGCAAATCTATCAAATATACCTTCCCTCTGATTCACACTCCAGCCAAACATCTTTGACTGATGGAATGATTTTTCTGTTGTCCTGCTGAATTGACCTTCTCTAGCCATATTCCCTGAGATGCTCCTAAATTCTCCTATATAAATGTCTCTATTAATTTCAATAGCATCAATGGACAATAAAAAAAAGCACGCCCTTACCTCAGTCCCAGAACAGAATGTCCATTAGCATTAATGATGATCATAACCTGAGAAAGGAGTCAATTGACCTCTTCGCATATGCCCTCAAGCTACATAATCAGGCTTCTCCTGGGGGTTTGGTATGCATTTGATAGGACAGGATTAATTCAGCATAAAAATGTTCTTTGGCCTATTTGAACTTTAAGTAGAATACAAAATGACCTACTTTGACAATATATTTAACTTTCTCACAGTTATTTTTTTCTAACTCTTTGTTCATTGCCTTACCCAAGTGTTTATGTGAAATTATTCTTAAACTCCTAAATCTACACCTAAACACAACACTTTTCCCCACACCAAACACCACCATGTTGTTTACAAAACAGCCCCCTAGCATGAAGTTAAGCAGGAAATTAGTAATTGCAACATTAAAAGTGAATCTGAAATGGACAGCTGAGGAGGCAAGTCTTCAAAAATTCCCATTGGCAAGGATTTCTGATCTGATGGTATGCCAGGCACTTAAAGAAGCAGCTATTCAGGGAAAATAAAATTTATAAAATGGAAGAAAAATAAAAGCCATCAAATTAAACTTTCATAAAAGCAGAGTCACTCCATCAGGTAATCTAAAAAAAGTGAAAGTTTCACCAATTGTGTGTACTCCTCATGCCTTCAAATCAGTTGTAATTTAAATAGTCTATGAAAAGGGAAATAAAAAATAACTCTACTTAAAGTGTTACAGTTCAGTTTTGGTGAATCATCATCACATGTTTAAATAGCTCTTCCATCTGGAATGTGTTCTGATCCTCTGAAAATCCAAAACTGGTCATCATTCACTAGGTCTTTGCATTGTATTCTCAAGAACACGGTAAACTTTTTGAAGAAGAAGCTATCTCTACTTCTCTCGTACCACTTGCTGGCTCTAGAGCAATGCTGGACATGAGGCACTCAACCAAGTGTGAAATGGTTAAATCCTACTCAAGATTATGCGGCATAGTGGCTTTTTTTTTTTTTTTTTAAGATATCAGAGGTGAGATCCTTGAATTCTACGATAAATCATCCTGCTATAAACTTAAGTCTCCTCTATAGGCCATTAAAATATTCTGGCTTATTGGAGGCAAATTACTACCAATAACTCTTTAGCCCTTGTGACAGAGTCAATAATTATTTCAAAATGCAATCTTCAAGCTCCTTCCTCGTTAGTATAGTGGTGAGTATCCCCGCCTGTCAAAATGCAATCTTCAAATCAAGTTTTTGTTTTTAAATTTTTTTTAAAGATTTTATTTATTTATTTAACAGAGATCACAAGTAGGCAGAGAGGCAGGCAGAGTGAGGAGGAAGCAGGCTCCCTGCTGAGCAGATAGCCTGATGTGGGGCTCAATCCCGGACCCTAGGATCATGACCTGAGCCGAAGGCAGAGGCTTAACCCACTGAGCCACTCAGGCACCCATTTTTAAATTTTTTTTTTTTTTTTTTAAAGATTTTATTTATTTATTTGACAGAGAGAAATCACAAGTAGATGGAGAGGCAGGCAGAGAGAGAGAGAGGGAAGCAGGCTCCCCGCTGAGCAGAGAGCCCGATGCGGGACTCGATCCCAGGACCCTGAGATCATGACCTGAGCCGAAGGCAGCGGCCCAACCCACTGAGCCACCCAGGCGCCCCCCATTTTTAAATTTTTAAATAGTTTTATTCACAACTTTTGATGTTACCATTCCTTTATATTTTTAATTATTTATTCTTGTGCAAGGTTGCTCTTTATTTTTTATTTAAATTCAATTATCATATAATGTATTATTAGTTTCAGAGGTGGGGCCCCTGATTCCCCAGTCTCATTTAACACCCGGTGCTCAATACACCATGTGCCCTCTGTAATGCCCATCACCCAGTTACCCTATCCCCTAAGCCACCTCCCCTCCAGTAACTTGTTTGTTTACTATGATTAAGAGTCACTTATGGTCTTACTCTCTTTCATCTTGTTTTATTTTTCCTCTTTTCTCCTATGATCCTGTTTGTTTTTTTAAATTCCACATATGAGTAAGATCATATGATAATTGTCTTTCTCTGATTAACTTATTTTGCTTAGCATAATACCCTCCAGTTCCATCCACATCATTGCAAATGAAAAGATTTTTTTTAATCATTCCTTTAAAACTTTTATTAAAAAATGCCAAGAAAAAGTACCAAATTCACTAAGGACAATCAAAGTTACCTAAAAGCCTTAAAAGGCACAATTTAGACAAAGACAAAGTAAGTTAACTTTAGCTATTTCTAGTGGCAAGGAAGGAGTCATAGTCCTTAAATAAAGACATCTGTTAGGATATAAGCATACTGGGGTTTTTCCTTCACCTACTTCACCAAGAATTTAAGAAACAATTGTGAATTGCCATTTCATCCCAAGAAGCAAATGCACAATTTGTATTGCTTATGGAGTGAACAGAAATTCTTAGGATAAAAGAGCAAGTTTTTGCATTGGTTCATTTAACACAAGTACTTACGCAACCACCTGAAGTTCAGGAGTCAAGTGTTCTGCAAGTCAGAGGATGCTTTGTGGTTCTCATTACGTATTGGATAATGGTGGTGGCTTTTCCCAGTCTCATTCACAATAGTTTTGGGCCATCTTCTAGACAGGCCAAAAGATTGGCAACACCAACAGTCTCATTCCAGATTTACAGGACTGTCATTATCTTTGATGCCATCATGTTTAAAAAGTTTAGTGCCAAATCAAGTTCTGATCACTTCTTTCTCCGATGCGTTGTTAGACGGCCTGATAGGTTAGTGGCTGCAAAGCAGCATTTAAAACTGGAGATGTACAGACCCAGTAGTAAAGAAGTGAGGATTGGATTTTGTATAAAACTTCAGATCCAGGGGCACCTGGGTGGCTCAGTGAGTTAAAGCCTCTGCCTTCGGCTCAGGTCATGATCCCAGGGTTCTGGGATCAAGCCCCGCATTGGGCTTTCTGCTCAGCAGGGAGCCTGCTTCCTTCTCTCTCTGCCTGCTTCTCTGTGATCTCCATCTGTCAAATAAATAAATAAAATCTAAAAAAAAAAAAAAAAACCTTCAGATCCATATACACTAACTGAATTCAGGACAAAAAAGTAGTTCCAGAATGTACTAGGATGTACTAGCTTGGAGAATCAAGCGGCCAATCCCTTCAACTTAGAGGATTGTTCTACCTAAAGTATTAATTCACATGCAGAAGGAATTATTGTTAATGGCAGATATCACTTTGAATGGTTAACAAAAAGTCTCAAACTATTAGCTTTTATCATTTGGGCCACATAGTTGAGACTATTCTTTTGAGGCTTGCAAGCTGAGAAAGTCTCACTTAAACCTTAAGCTAAGATTCCTGTTCAATTTCTCATCATCCTTTCCAAAGGTATAATCCCCATCATTTAAACCATCACCTAAATGCGTGCATAAAAAGGGAACCAGTACTTCCTCTAATTCTCCAAAATAGTCCAAAACTTCATTTTCTAAGTTCCTGAGCATATGCCTCAATGAGACATTGTCCCAAAAGGGCCCAGGGGTCTTGGATCCCAAAAGACTCTCATAATCACATGGCAGACACACATTAAGAGTAAGGGTAACAAGGTTTCATTTCCACAAAACAATGATACTCCATCGGGGTGTCGGAGTCATTCACCCTAACAAGAGTCTGACCATTAGCTCTTCTCCGAAGAAGGGTAATTCTGTGTGTATGTGAATAATCTTATTATGCACCTTGAAAATCTATGAAGAAAATAAATGACTTGGAAAAATTGTCCTGATAGTTTTTCCTAGCCCTATTGTGCCTCCAACCCTGTGGATAGTGTTATCATCTGAAAACCCAGCTGCTTTTTAAAAATTTGCCCTTTGTCTCTTCTCCAGTCCAAACAGGCAGTGTTTCTATTGCTATAATATATTCAACAGCTTTATGAGCCTCCCATGCATTTCACGGGGTTCACTCCATTCGACCAAAGTCATACTCATAAATCTCTTCCAGAGAGAAGCTGTATTGGTTTGGGGACTTTTGTTTTTTATTGAAGAAACCTGCGAGGCCCATCCTACAGGTCTCCATAGGGCCTTTCACATGACTTAATAGTACTCCAGGGCATCTGCTTTCAGCTGACCGAGCTCTTAACAGAAGATTTTAGAATCATGCCCTGCATTTTATCTCTTAAATCATGTTTTCCTGAGAGTACATGGAATTCAAATTTTGCTCCAAATACATTTTGTATTTTTAGCACCACCTGCCATCTGAAAGAGGTTGAGAATTTCCCAAAACATCAAGGCCTAGCTCCCTTTAACATTCTTTCCCACAATGGTCGCCCTCCTCTCCAATTTTATTATAAGCAACAAAAAGAACCAACGTAGCATCTTTTAAGACTTCCCTTACAGGTCTCATAAGCTAGATTACTCAATTCATAAGGCACATTTTACACCTCCCATGCTACTACAAGGAACAGAGGTATGTATCAAGCTCCACGCTACTGTAACAAGGACTCGCCCTCCCCAATCCTGTAGTTTCCAACAGCTCATTCTCCACTGCCTTCTGAGGCCCCACTGGTGGTACCTTCACACTCCATATCTCTACTAAAAATGTGTTCAAGGCACTTTAAGCCTTCGTGAACACTCTCCTCAAAGCTCACTACCTGCTTCCAAAACCGCTCCCACATTTTAGGATTCTCTATGGCAGCACTCCACATTCAGATACAAAATCTGTAGTATTCATACATTCAGATACAAAATCTGTAGTATTCATACATACATAATATGTAACAAATTACCTCACCCTGACCCCACACATCAGCAGTTTAAAGCAACAAACATTATCTTACAGTTTCCATGGGCCAGAAATCCACTCGTAAACACCTCTGATCTAGGTTCTCTCAGGACATTGCAGTGGAAATGCCTGCTGACACCACAGTCGTCATGAAGCCTAAAGCAGGAAGAACACACTCCCCAGCTTACTCAGGACGCTTTAAGTCCTCACTGGCTATTAGCTGGAGACACCAGATCCTTGCCACCGGCAGATATCACTTTGAATGGGGCCTCTCATAATGCAGCTCAAAACATGGCAGCTGGCTTCCCGCAGAACTGAGTGAGACACGCCCCGCTCCCCAGACCCGCACTCTGTCTTTCTCAGTACGTTGTTTTATTATAACCTGATTCTGGAAACAACATCCTATCACTTGGCTGTGTTCTGTTAATTAGAACCAAGCCGCCATGCCTGGCTCACTTTTAATGAAATAAGACTCCACAAACACCAGGAGATGAAGATCACCGTGACCAGTTCAGAACCTGCTTATCACTAAAGCACGTCTCTATAAAAAAGCAGAGATGCAACAAACTAATTGAGTGTTCTAGAAAGTTTTTGTGTTCAACAAAATCAGAGCTCATACTGAACATGTAACTCACTCCCTACTGAAAGGGAATCTTGAGCTGAACTGATGCAAACAGCCTTGAAATAAAAGCACTAAAGCAGACCAACGTTGGTGAGGCGTCTCAGCTGAACCTTGTTGAATTTCCAAAGTGTGGCGCGTTCCCTCCTTAAATAATGAAGCCTGTTATGATACAACCTAAGTGAGTTTTCTTGAATTCCCTCAGCAAGGAAAAATACCACAGACAGTTCTGAAATGGAATTTCAGTTGAAGTCAAACCTTATTCCTTACAGGTTCTACTTAAGAGGTCATTAGAAAGGGAATGTTAGGAGGGGATAACAGAAATGGTGTGAAGTGTTTGGATCGATTGAAATGAGGCAAGATTTTGAATAAGTGTTGTATAAGTCATAAAACATTCCAGAGTTATAATTGTATAAGTATGGGGGAAGTCGTTCCAGTTTTCACCAACTGCCGCTTAATTTGAGACAAGTTAATAATAACATTGCCTAATGGAATAGATCTCATATTTATTCCAAATGTCTTCTGAATACTCTGAGAGATAAGCAGGGAAGTGTGACTAGAGAGCTTGTTGTCGAATGTACCAATTCAAATGCTCCAATGGTAGGTAGTAGGGTTTTTTAAAAAATGTAGACCATGGAGCCAGACTCTTGTATTTACCTACAACTCCATCACTCCCTGAATGCACGGCATTGCTCAGGTTGCTTTATATCTCCATGCCTCAGTTTTATATGTTCAAAATCAGATTAAAAATAGTATCTCTGCTGCATGGTGGTATTGAGCATCAAATGAGTTATATGTGTACATCACTTAGGTAGTACCTGGTACATAGCTAATGACTAAGTAAACAGCAGTTTTCATGATTCTGATAATAATCAGATGCCCTACTGTTCATGTCAGAAAGCACTTTCTGTCTGTGTTTATTTGAACATACCCCCTCCCAGGTGCTTGAAGTCAATCAATCTACCAAAACATTACATGCTAATAGCTAACAATATTTACGTACTTCATATCCAGAGGGTGTTGTACAGGGAATTTCACTCCAGCATTGGATATTTCTGGTATGGTGTAAATTTACCTTTGGGCTGCCTGGGTAACAGCCTGGGCTGCCCTTGGATGCAGTTTCCTAGACTTTAGGGTTGAAATCTATGACACAGCATACCCAATAACTGTGTCTGCCTCTTTAAAGTTTCATCTTTCTGTTAGCTTTGGAGCTTAGAGGCTTTCGTGTATTTTAGAAAGTCTTTACTTAACAACAGATGACTTCTATTAATTTGTGGAGAAAATTAGATATTATGACAGCTAATGCTGAAACCTTATAAGCTATACCTCCAGAAACCTGATAGAAAATCTCACTTCTTTGCCTGTCCTCTTCAATTTTTCTTTCTGTAATGCTGTTTCTAGTGTGATATCACAGTCAGTAAATTTTTCACTTCAGGTGTTGGCGAGAAGCCAGGTGATTTTAAAGTCACTTGTTCAGGCAAAAGAAGAATGGTACATTTAGAGTGGAAGTATCCTGGAGGGCATTGTTGCAATTAGGTAGATGAATGACCATGGGTTTTAATTAGAACACTAGGTACATACTCCATATCATTATTCTAAAAAACTGAGCCTACAGAGGGAGGTAGTGTAATACTATGGAGTCAATATCCTGCAGATCTGTAAGCACAATTTCTAGGTAGGAGCCATTTTAATTCCATTTATTTATACCTTTGCCATTTTTAATAGACAGAATCATTCTTGATTAACCCTACAGGATAATTCCATAATCAAATTAATTTTTGAAGTCAGTCAGAGGAGGGTAAAAGATGAGTATTATGAAGATGGATATGAATATCTTTTTTTATGTCCTACACCCAGTAATAATGCTGTCCCCCTGCACTTCTTAATATAGAATGTATACTTTCAAAAAAACAAAGAAACAAAACTACAGCAGCTTTCTGCAGACTTCCTTTACATTACATGCTTCTAAAACCAAGAAGAACATGTTATTTCTCCTCTATATTCAAAGATTACAGACCGAACCTTGAAACTATTAAGTTCATAAATACATACTTATAGGTAAAATGCGGTAAGAAATAACTCTAAAAATAAAATCTCTCCATAATAAAGCTACTTCTATGCCTTCACTTACTCATTGAATCATTCATTCAACAAGTTTTTCTTGATAATCATTAGCATAACTTTACTGAACGCCTAGAGGACAACATGAAAGATTCTAGAAATATAAAGGAAAATAAAATATGATCTTAATATTTGCTATAATCTAAATGTTTGTGTCCCCTCCAAAATTCATATGTTGAAACCTACCCTCCAATGTGATGGTATTAAAAGGTACAAACTTTGTAGGTGGTTAGATCCTCATGATCGAGATTAGTGGCCTTATAAAAGAGACCCAAGAAAGGTCCCTATACCTTCCCCAAGTGAGGTTACAGTGAAAAGATGGCTACCTATACAGACAGCTCTCACCAGACACTAAATCTGCTGGCACCATGATCTTGGATTTCTCAGCCTCCAGAGCTATGATCAATAATTTTTTGTTGTTTATAAACTACCCAGTTTTATAGTGTTTTATTATAGCAGACTGAACAGATTAAGAAAACATTTAATAGATTTTCAGAGTAAGAAAATATAGACATTTAAAAAACTAATAGCAATGGAGCAAAGCAAATTTTCTCCATTATATTGGTTTTTTTGATAAGCAATGCAACAATATTGCTTTCTGTGTTCTGTCCCTCTACATGAGGTTTGCTCAACACACTGCCACTCTGACTTCCTGAAATAGGACTACACAGCACAATTGTTGGATACCTGGGGAAGATTTTATGGAGAGTCTTTTGAAATATATATTTTTTTTACCCTACTCTTGCAAACCCACATCTTCCCAAAGGCCATTAAAAAATTATTGGGGACCTTCTGCCTAGTTTACCCATACATTTGTACAACAATGGTGGAAATCTCAGGCTCAGATAACTAAGCCTAGAATCACCAGGCTCTAGCCAACCCCTTACCCATCACCTAATTTTTCTCTACCTCCAAACTTCTTTCTTCCTCCCTCCTGCACTGCACCCACACCATGCATTTCATCTTCTACAACCTCAAACTTTCATCTCTTTGCCCTAATAGATATTCTGAAATTTGGTTATATCTTGAAGACATTATATTTTCCTTTCAACTGTCAGAAATGGCAATCACTGTTTATTAATACTAATAGTGGTGATTTATTGAAAACTTCGTCTAGAAACCTTGCTAAGCAATTAATGAATATTGTATCTTTCCATTTTAGTTAGTCCTCCCAATAATTTATTACTTCTAATTTTTAGCTAAAGCAAATAAGACAGAAAGAAGTTAATTTGCACCAAAACATAAAGCTATAAAGTGACAGAACTAGGATTAAAATTTAAAAATTTCTACCTTACTCTTTTTAAAAACAACATTTTCATTTTGACATAATTCCAGATTTATGGAAAATTTACACAAATAATATTATGAGTTCCCGGGTATCCTTCACAAGAATATTCAAATGTTAACATTTTATTACATTTGCTTTGTCTTTTTTTTTCTCTCTTCTAAAATATTTAAAAGTAAGTTTAAGGCATAATGCTCTTTGTATTTCATAATAGTAACATTTTGAAGATTCCAGGGCATTTTTTATTTTATTTCATTTTTATGATTGTACTTCCGTTTGGGTTGGTTTCATGTAAACCTTACTCTCAACTACCACATCTGCTATACTCTCATTCCTCATCACATAAAGTACAACTGTTTTCCCAAAGACTGATGCTTACATATTAGTAGAATAAGTATTTAACTTTTGTATTCTTTTTCTTAAAGAGGTTTCTAAAATTGTATTAGCTTCAGTTCCCACAAACCTAGATCTGCCCCTGCCACTAAAATTGCATCTCAGCATATTCAAATGGAATATACTAACTGTCCTCACCACCTAAACTAATAGCCAGTGCTGCCAACAAGTGGTGGCACAAGTTTGGAATTCAGGGCCACCCTACATGTGTGTTTGTCCCCGTTAACATATAAGTGTCACTAAATCTTATCCGTATGACTGAAGAAAGTTTCCAGAGCAAGTCTGCTGTTCTTTATTTCCCCATTTTTACTCTCCAGTCACTCATGCCCTCCTTTCTGGACGAGAGCAAGTCTACCTTGTTTCCCAAACTCCGATCTTGTTTCCTCCATCATCCGTATCCCTTCCATTGTTCTAATACTGTAAATAGTATACCTACTGGGATAAAATCAAAATTTCCTGGAGTTTCACCTAAAACTTCCATGATCTAGTCCCTGACGACCTCTCCATCCTCATCTCCTATTGCTTCAAGAATGCTTACCATTGCCATGCTCTGCCCCATGCTTCTTAATCATATCTTAATTATTCCAAATAATCCATCATTTTAAAACATCCTTCAAGTGTACCAGATAATTTTATGACTCTAAGTCTTTATGCTTAGCGTTTATATGCTGTTTGTTTTCTTGGGTGGAAAAATATTTACCATCCCTATCTCATGGATTGCTATTCATCCTTAAAACCTCTATAATCTCTTTGTGGGACTGTTTATTCTCAATTTTATTTTCCCACAATTTTCAGTATTTTTATCTTGATTTTGAGATGTTCTTATGCTTTTGTCACTTAAGTGTTTATCTATGTAAATATTACCTTTGTTGGCCCCCAATCCTCCTACCCCCAGTAGACTACAGACCCTTTGGGCACAGAGACGGTGTCCTGATGATTTACTAACCCTGTTGCCTGGACAGTGGCAAATGTTTACTGAATTAACATAAATCCTATCCCATAGGTCTTAGATCTTTCCTAAATTTAATGGAGTGTGCTTTTGCAGAAAGAAAGGATTTGAAAGGTGTGTCAGTCGAGGTCCACAGCAAGAAACAAAATTGTGCTCCAATGGTTCAAGGGAAAAGAATTTATCAAAACAGATTACTTTCAGGCATGTGGACAGGGTTCATAGTACCAACCAACTGTCTTGCATCACTGATCACTAGCAGCAGAGGAAGGAAGTAGCTTTACCAGAACCTAGTAATATCTGAAGGTTAGAGGAGATACTATAAGCAAAGCAATAGGTAAGGAGGGACCCAGCCACTGCTAGAAGCTCAGCAGGAAAGCAGAAGATGGAAGGGAGTGAGTGAATACCCTGCCCTTTCTGTTCTCCTATGCTCGCAGCTTCTGCTGCAACCCAACCCTCCAACCAGCTGAACCCATTGAAAAGCCAGTTGTCAAGGAAGTCCAGATGATGTTGTCTCTGGGGTCAGTTTTCTGGGCTAAGAATAGATACAATTTGGGTAATGAAGAATAATCACCAGGACAGCTAAGAAAGACTATGCAGAGACAGGGGTTCATATTTGTTGTACCCTGTATTTTCCAGATATTCATTTAAACACTTTATATAACCTTTCATCCTATCTACAACCCTGTATTTTAGGTATATATTGTTGTCTCCTTCCCCTTAAAGAAAGGAAATTAAAACTTAGAGAAATTAAAATAAAATATCTCACCACATCCATAGCTGTTAATATATTATCAAGCCCAACACTGGCTTCTTGTCAGAAATCAAGTTACATTTTTTTCATATGGACTACGTCTGCTACTTTCTCAAAAGCCCTCCCTTCTAGACCAGAAATTTCTAAGATATATCTCACATAGAGAAGGAGGTAGGTAATCCATAATTACTCTGTCTTATAATTGCCTTACAATGAATTTTAACTTTATTCTGAAGTCCAATGTGATTTTTGCTTTGCAAATACACACACAAAAAATGGGGTTCCTACAAAGGTAAAGTATTTGTGGTCCACTATTATTATGGCTACTTCATTTTACTTCCAAACCACCATACCATAACAAAACAACCTCCTAATCTTGTCTATATTTTGAAAAGAAACTTACCCGTTTTGCTTAAGCATTCCTTTTAGTAGATAATTCTCTATCATTGGAACTACAAGTCATTTTCTCTTTAGCTCCTGAAGTCCACAAATTTCAGTAAAATCCTCCTCCAAGTAACAAGAAAACCCAGAGAGTTTGTTTATAAAGGAATTTCACACATACATACCTAAGACTATTTACATCATTACTGGAGATTTTTACTTAATAATTTAAAAGAAAGCCAATGATGCTACATTTCAGAGAAGGGACACAAAGACAGCTGAAAGATAGTAAATTAAGACCCAGAAGAAAAATTTGAAGGAATTGGCATTAAGTATCCTATAAAAGAAAAAAAAAAAAAAAAAAAAAAAAACCCTGGGTAGAATCTAAATAAAGGTCTCTGAGAGTGTGAAACACAGAGAAAGGAAGATAAATGCAGTTCTTCCTATCCATCTGTGCATAAAGTCCAGGGCGAGGCACTCTGGAAAATACAGAAGTGCACAAGTATGACCCCTGCTGAGGATGGGGTGATATCCTTGCAGACAAATACCCACAAAGCCAAGGTTTAGTAGGTGCTTTGTGCAAAGGAGGAAATTGATTCCACAATGATGTCTGTGCCCCATTATCTCTTGCCTGGGCTACTACAATAACTCAATTTGTCTGGCTCTACTCTTGGTCCCAGCCATCTAGCATATACAGCCAGAATGATCTTCTCAGACTCCAAGTTGGATCATGTCACTCCTTCAGCTCAAAGCCCTGCAGCAGCCTCCAGCATATTTCCTTACCATGGTGTCCAAGATCCTCAGTGGTTTGGCTCCTTGTCACCTGTCCTACATGACCTCCTCCAGCTTCTCCTCACTCAGGGCACTCCAGTCTCACTTGTCTCCATCTTTTCCCTCCTATCTACCATGTACTCTCAGCATTTGCAATTCCTGTGCTCTCTTTCATCAAAGATTTCTCCACCAGGTAGTTGAATGCAAAAGATGGTTGTCTCAGCTCAAGCAGAGAAAGTGGGTTCACCCTTCCTCTGCCCTTTTGTTCTATTACTGCCCTCACAGGATTACATGATGCCCCTAACTTGGGTCTACTGATTCAAATGTTAATCTCCTCTGGAGACACCCTCACAGACACCTGGAAGTAATGTGTTACCAGCTATCTGGGCATCCCTTAAGCCCAGAGATGCTGACACTAAAACCAACCATCACAGATAGCTTGCTCATTCACTCAACTCTCCCCTCCCAGATAGGAACTCCTTGGGAAATATTTTCCTGACCTTTTCATCTAAAAAAGCAGCTTTTGTCTTTTTCTATACCTTTTCTGTGCTTTACTTTTCTTTCTAGCACGTACACTAGCTGTTTTATATTCTATATATCTCTTTGCATGTTAACTTATTGTCTGTCTCCCCCTACTCACACCCCTAAATGTAGAAACCTGAGAGCAGGAACTTTGTCTTAGTCATGGCTCTCCAGCACCAAGAATAGTGTCTGGCAATAAACAGAGCTCAAAAAGTTTTTCTGGAGAGAATAATACCTGATTTTAGTTGTAGGAGAGTGGACATCATTTATAGTTTAGAACAGTTTACAGTGTTCAAAATGGCAGAGATATTTAAACCGGTCTTGAATAGATTTTTCAACAGAGAGAAAAAAGAGGGAGTATAAGAAAACTAAGTATTAGATAGTATTGAAGGCAGGAAAAGTGTATCTTTTAGGAATAATGAGACATTGATATTGAGGTGAGCAGAAGAAAGTCTACATAAGATCAGTGGAGATAAAGTTAGAACAGTAAAGGTGTCGTGGAATCACAAGGAACTTAAAATACCACATTTGGACACTGTATATTTAGCAGGGGAAGTGACTGAATAGAATCTCTTAGGAAATTTAATTTTGCCTACAACGTGCATTTTTTAAAAGAAATGGAGGATGAGATAGTCATGGTTTAGACAAAAAAGAGTAAACTTCCAAAAAAGTTGGGGTAAGAATAAAATGAGGAGGATTGCAGGGTTTGGGGGTAAGAAAGGTATGTTTTACTCAAAAGACCGAATTCAATAATTTGACATTGGAGATCCCAGTGAAAATAAACAGTGAATGCCTTTCTGAAGAAGTAGCCCCAGATTACACAGGGAATTGGGATTTTCAAGGGAAAAAAAATATACAGAAGAAATAAGAGAAACAAACTCAAGGACCGAAAATTCTGAGATGCTCCCAGTTCTGGGGCACATTGTAGGTGCTGGATAAGAATGACAACAAACCACCTACTGGAGGTGAATGGAGAGTATCCCTGCGCTTAGAAGATAAGAGAGGAGGTTTTTTGAGCGTAAGCTAATCAACAGAGTCAAGTGATGCTGAAGAGTCAGTGGGATGAGAGGAAGGACAAGCCCTGGAATTTGGCTCTTAGATTCTTAACTGATAAATTTTAATGGAGCAGTTTGCACAATGGGTGAGATAATGGTGCAAAGACACTGTGGGATTGAGTAGCAGGACTATTATAAGTGAACATTTTTATTACCAGTAGTGTGGAAAGAAGAAAAAGGTACAAGATGGGATCTTATATCAAGGGAATTGCACCCTGAAAGACAAGAAATGTTTGTTTTTTTTTTTTTTTTTTTGTCATAAGACAGCATAGTGTCAAACACAGACTAGGTACACATTCAATAAATATTTGTCGATTTAATAACTTGAATGTGTTTGTCATTTGATTGAGAAAGGCTGGAAGTATAATGGGATAATTTGTTCAAAAAATTCTAGTGGGGTTTGGGTAATAACATATTTTTTAAATTCTGAAGCAAAAGCTAATAACAGGAGAAAATATAGGAATATTGTACTTAGAATAAAATCCAAAATCTTTAATGGTTTCTCAAGCCCTTCCAGAAATTGTCTTATATTTGTCTCTCCATCCACTTCCCTATTCCACCCCATCCTTGCTCCAGCCATACAAGCTTCCTCTTAGTTCTTCAAACGCACAAGCTCACTCCCCATGTTTGCATTTTCCCTAGCTTTTCCCTCTACCTGCAATGTTGACTCCCAGGACTTCCTAATGACTAGCAATTTCTCACAACTCAGGTCTCATTGTAGATGTGACATTCTTAAAGAGGCTTCTCTGACCTCCAAATGAAATGGAACCTACTTAAGTCACTTTTTTTCCCACCTCCCTGCTTCAATGAATAGGACACAATGCCCCTCACCGAAATCATCTTTCTCAGTATTTACTTATCAGTTGTCTCCTCCTTTCTCCCAGAAACTCCCAGGTACCTTATCTGGCTCATGCTGTTTATTCTCCTGACACCTAGAATAGTCTCTAGCACATTAAAATATATATATATGTATATATATATGTATATATATATACATACACATACACACATATATACACATATATATATATATAACAAATTAATAAATCTTGAAATGGAAAGGAAGGAAGTTAAGGAAACACACATTAGATGATCTTAGTCATCTCTATAAATTGAGTTGTAAAGCATTTTCTCAAGTAAGTCTATTTTTTCCTCTCCCTTCCGCTCCCACCCTGCTCAGGCCTCCAACAATTCTGATCCACAGCACTGCTATCTCCCTGCCCTGGTTCTTGTCCTACCCCAATATAGTTTCCCTACTGAAGTCAAAGTGATCTCCCTAAAGTGTGTATCTGATGATTTCCCTATCCCACCTAAAGTACTTCATAGGTTTTCCATTACTCTTAGAAGAAAAGTCAGACTCCTTACCTAGCTTTTACCATCATGTTGATACGGTTCTTGCTGACTTCTGTAACTTCATTTTTTCATCACTATCCCCATGCCTTATCTCACTACCCTTATTGCGTTCCTTGGTCATACTGAATTCTATCAGTATACTATATTTCCTCACTTCTCAACTATTTCCTCTTCCTGGAAACTTGCTTTGCACTTGCTTCATTTGAATCAATTCTAGAAACCTTTAGGTCTCAGTTTGAATGGTGGTTTCTCCAGGCAGTGTTAGACAACCTAGTCTTACCCAGCTATGAGTCCCTCCCCTATATTCTCAAACACTTCCATAGCTATTAGAGCTCTGAGCTATAAGCACAATAACTCATTACATGGTCTAAGCAGAAAATAAATTAAGGATTATTAAAGTGCAGACAATGTATCATCAGAGCAGAGAACTAGAGAATCAGGCTTGAGGGTGATGCCAACACGCAAAGAAATGCCTGAATTTCTCCTGAGGACACCCTGTCTTTGTTCCTGCCAGTCACACAGCAAAAACCATTAGCCCTGGACACCAAGAGCTGTCATGGTAACTTCCTTTGTAATGAGTAACTGAATGCTATGGTGTCTCTCCCACACTCCAGTTTTTTTGTCTGTTTTCCAAATCGGTCTTCTGAACTGATAGGTTGGTAGATCTGATTGGTGGACCTTTTTTATAGATATAAACTCCCAGGCTGCTGGGAGGCCAGGAAAGTGCTTTCTTAGCTTTTAACTTAAGAAAGCAAAACTTATAAATAGGCTGGGATGAGCTATGATAAAAGCCGACTACACACCTCCGCTCTCTGCATCATTGCCCTCATATCTTAGTCGCTTGACTTTTTGTCTGTCCCCTCACTAAATCCACGAAGGCTGAGGCCACACCAATTTCATTCACAGCTGTGACTTCACAGTTAGAGAGAGCTTGGCATATAGTAAACAATAAACTATTATTTATTGAATGAATGAATGGGTTGTAATTGGGGCTTGAGATAGTTTAGAACAGCTGTTGGAATTATAATGCAGGAATTAAAATTGGGAATCAATTAGGGAAGGCTTAGGGAATTGCTGAGTTGTACTTGGGTCCTGCCAAGTTTAGGGAGAATGCATTTGTGTTGGAACTGATCACCACTGTTCAGTGAGTTTCTCAAATAAGGCTAAGAAGCCAGGAAAGGAGAGCTTAGAGATCTAAACCAGTTTGTGGTTGGGAGGAAGATTGGTGGACAAGGAGATGAAAGGGAGTTTGGGCTCCAACCAAACAAAATATATGTGAAATGACTGACCCTATAATTTAGATTGCTAAAGGAGCAAACTAAACCAGAAAGTGGATAAGCAGCCTGCAAGAATATGGGAAGATAAAATAATGTATGATGATAAAGGCAAAGATACAGTTTTTAATAAGATAGGAGGAAGATACCTTCATTCTACCTCCTCCTAAATCATTACAGCTGAATCTGCTGCTTCTCCCACCCTCAGTTCTGTCCACTTTTATGCATCAGTCTTTCTTTTTTTAAATAAAGATTTTTATTTATTTATTTATTTGACAGACAGATCACAAGTAGGCAGAGAGGCAGGCAGAGAGAGAGAGGAGGAAGCAGGCTCCCTGCTGAGCAGAGAGCCCGATGCAGGACTCGATCCCAGGGCCCTGAGATCATGACCTGAGTCAAAGGCAGAGGCTTTAACCCACTGAGCCATCCAGGCGCCCTATGCATCAGTCTTAATGAAAGTAGCTAGAGATCACCATCCTCAGTGTCGCTTCTCCTCCCCCATCCAGAGGAGCTGATCATTAAACTGTCCACTCCAACCCACTAGAGACAGCCTGGTCCCCTTGTATTTTTCTCTTTGCCAAACAAAAGACAATGTCTGTAGAATTAGCTACATTTGTCTGTTTGCCTTCCACTCCTTTTCTTCTCTTTCTTTCCACGTTTGTCTGCAAATACTTATCTTCCACTGCCAAACCCATCTGTTCAATCTTTAGAAATGGTTATCTGTTTTAGGTCTTGTCTCTTATTTCTAAACAGATTGCCTCTGAAACGCTCAAATGTGCTCAGAATTCTGCCCACGTATGGGCAGAGCCTGCTATCTCGCCTTGTATGTGCCTGTCTTCATGTTGAAGACCAGAACCTTGCCCCAGTTATCAGCCTGGCAAAGGCCTCCTGTATGGATCTCATGCAGGACAACTGCCCATCATCCTGTCTCCTTATCTTTTTTTTTTTTTTAAGACTTCTTTATTTTGAGAGAAAGAGAGAAAGAGAGGGAGCATGAATGGATGGAGGAAAGAAGAAAGAATCCCAAGCAGACTTCGCATGGACCACAGAGCCCTATGTGGAGCTCAGTCTCACAACTCTGAGACTCTGACCTGAGCCAAAACCAGGAGTTGGACACTTAAGTGACTGCACCACCCATGTGTCCCCATCCTGTATCTTTAGTCTTGACCATTGTCTTGGTGGCCTACCATTGGGCTGTATTATGATCTGAATGTTTGTGTCATTTCCCACTACTCAAAAAAAAAAAAAAAAAAAAAAAAAAAAAAAACCACAGACACATTTTGAAGCCCTAAGCCCCCAGTGGCCAAGTATTTGAAGGTGAGGTCTTTGGGAAGTAATTAGGTTTAAAAGATGTCCTAAGGATAAGGCCCTCAGGATGGGATTGGTGTCCTTATAAGAAGAAGAAATTGGAGCTCTCTTAGCTTATCCAGGACATGGGAAAAGGGCATGTGCAAGTCTAAAAGAAGGCTCACACCAGAACTCGATCACCCTGGCACCTCTGTCTTGGTCTTCCTGCTGCCAGAACTACCAGAAATACATATCTGTTGTTTAAGCCACTCCATCTATGGTATTTTGTTATGACAGCCTAAGATGACACTGATTTTGCGTGAGCTGTGATTGAGCTCCTTCTTTCCTAGGACCCTGTGCCTTGCTTGCTTTGTTGCTCCTCTAGTCAGAGTGGTCTCTACCACAAGGTCATCTCCACCATCTTACAATCCTAAAAACAAATAATATCAGGATTCATGCCCTGAGTGAGTCCATGACCAAATACAAGGAGAGTAGTAGACTAAATGAAAGGATGGTCTGGATCCGGCTGCAGTCACAAATGTCTCCAAAATCTCAATGACTTAAAGCGAGGTCAGAAATTTTTTCTGTCAGGGCCAGAGGGTAACTAGTGAGATCTCATGAGCCACAGTGTCTGTCACAGCTACTCAGCTCTGCATTGTACTGTAAATGGCACCACAGTCAATACGCAAATGAATGAGGTGCCCATGTCCCTACTTAGATAAGTGAAAAAATTGTGCCTTCGTTTGATCATGGACTTAAAACAACAGGATGGATTGACTGATTGATTGGTTGATTTAAAACATTTTATTTATTTATTTTAAAGAGACAGAGATGGCATGAACGGGTGGTGGGGGGGTGAGGAGCAGAGAGAGAGGGAGAGAAGTGGGAGCATGGAGCTTGAAGTGGGGCTTGATCCCATGACCCTGAGATCATGACTTGAGAAGTGGGAGCATGGAGCTTGAAGTGGGGCTTGATCCCATGACCCTGAGATCATGACTTGAGCTGAAACCGGGAGTCAGAGGCTTAACTGATGCAACCCAGGGGCCCCAAACAACAAGGATTTATATAATGTGCACACTTCATATTTGTTATGAATTAGACAGATGATCTGTACCACATTATCGCTCTGGACACTCTAGGACCCAAACTGACTACAGAGCCACAGCCTGCATTTCTACTTTCCATCACAGCAAAGAGAAAAGTGAACTTACAGGGTTTTCACTTGTTCTTAAAGCTTCCGTCCCAAAGTGGCATACATGGTTTTCACATGGATTTCATGAGCTCATGCATATCACATGTTAACTCCTGAGTGTAACAGGGTAGGGAAGCATTAATCCCCTACAGAAGAGGGAAAGTAAGAATCAGTGAACAGGAATGCAATGTGTAACAAAGACTTGTGGTTAGAGAAAACAATGTCAAACTTAAAATTGTTGATGAAGTAGTTTTCAATAATAAAGAAATTCAAAGTGATATGCTTTAAGACATCTGAAGGAAAATGGCATTGCACTGAAGATAACTAGGGCTGAGGAATTATGAAATCTGTATATTTCAAAGTTCATTAGTATGCATATTGAAATAAAGACTGTCCTCTATATCTGTAAAATGATAATACAATATATTAACTCAGATAATGTGTCAAATCTGTGTAGCTCTTCAATTCCTTTAATAGATTAACCCAGTATTTGGAGACAGGAAAGATATCACACTGGTTTTGTTTCAATTACTTTTTGAAAGAGATATTGTAACAAATAGTATAAACACCATAATCTGCTCTTACTATACCCCAAATACACCAGAAGTCCCAATTGGTTGAACTAATTATTTATTTTAATTATCTATCTATCTATCTATATATATTTACAATATGGAAATATCCTGAAATAATAACCTATACATTAAATCAATTAAATATCATTTTAATCCATTTGAAAAATAAGAAACCAATGGTACAAATCTGATGCCAAAGTGCTTTAGCACTTTATTGGTACATTTTGCTAAAGACTGGTTTAATTTGTAGGTTCCTCTCCTGTTCGTCATAGTGGAACAAGACAGCAAAGATGAAAGAAAGTGTTGAGCGTGGAGTATCACATTTGCTGCGACAATTTTTTCTTCTCCACAATGCACTGGAGAAATAAAGTTACCAGAGTCAAAATTTCTTCTGAATCTACTCCTCTGTATTCACAAAACCACATCAAACTCTAGGTAGGAAGAGCTCAAGTATAGAAAAATAATCTTGGACCCACTTTACTTTTTTATTATTTTTAGGTGAAACATTTATAATTATTGTTTGCTTTTATTTGTTTTGTCAGTTATCAGTAATAAGCTACTTGCAGCAGACCCCAGCATGATGGAAGCGTGCTAATGTCATCACACCCAGACTCTGAATGGCTTAGGTAGAATGTCACCAGTGTGCTCTAACTGTGACACAGATATGGTTCCATGAAGTATTAGAGTCAGCAGCAGATTTGTGGCCTGCCTCGTAGATTTATACCCAATTAGCATTCATTCATTTGTTTAATCAGTTAAGGGCAATCTTAGGAGAATTTGTCTTGGAATCTGCCTCAAATACGTAATGGTGTGATAGCCCGTGAATCTAAGAGTGAAAAGAGGGGTTAGAACAGTACAGCTCCTACATGCACAGGAGCTTGGCTTTTACACTGTTTTGTACATTTTGTAGTTTTATTTGTTTGTGTAGGGTGAGGAGATGGCACATGGCATAATGTAAAAAAAAAAAAAAAAAAAAAAATTGGAGAAGTCCAAAGAATTGCCACACAAAAATAGGATCTTAAATTTTCTGTGCATTATGCTTGTTTTACACTAGAATAGAAAAAAAAACAGATGAGCCCAGGGAAAATTTATCATTTTTGTTTACCATTAGACTCCATTTTCCATTTTGAATTTTGAAGTATATTACCTCAAATCTAATTGCAAATACTAATTTGTTCCATGATTTAAAATTAATGTTGTTACTGTACTTGTAGAATGCTTCTGCATGTACATTACTACCTTTGCATCTTATTGATTGCATTGCTGGTTTCTATGGGAACAGTGGTGGAGAAGTTAATTAAGATCCAGAGGTTAGAATTGAAGAAAAATAGAATTTTCAATACAGCTCATTTATCATGTACATTTAAATTCGTTTTCTTAATAAAATAGCTATTGGGGAAGAATGGTGATGACTGAATCACTTTAATAAAAACAAATGATACATGTTAAAAGTTTAACATCACTAATTTGTACTCAATTCATCCCATTAAGAAGCATTTTGGCTTTGGTAATCAAATTAACAAAAGTCATTAATAAAGGTTTCTGTGTCTCAGTGATGTCCTTCTAAGATTTTTGATCTTAAGCAATGCATTTTATGGTTTCTTATTATCCTGGGTTGTTATTAAGTTATTGCCTTATTTTCCAAAGCCATCCTTTTAAACTTTGGCTTTGATTATGCAAACTGCCATTTCTCAGCTGCCAGGAGCTTCCTAGGTTCTGCCAGTAGGGGGCAACAAGAGAGATTAGCGGCAAGAAAATGAAATTCTGTGAATTTTCTGTTCCTGTCACAATCAATTCAGCAATTATACTTCACCCAGGAAAGGGTGTTGTTTTCAACCTCCAACACCCAAAACCTGCAACCAAGCTCCTGTGTAAATTCCGACCTTTGAAATATCTAGCGTATTTCTGTTTTCCTAGTTGATAGAAAAGCCCATGATTGGTTTCATATGTAAAAAAGTAGAATGGTAACATAAAAGAGAATAAATTCCATTTTTTCCCTTATAAAATTTTTGAGAAATACAAAAATGTAGGAAGAAGAAATTTTATTACTCTATTCCATCACCCACACAGAATTTATACTAACATTTTGCTCCTTTATGCTATTTTTTTGCAGATTGTTATATACTTTTCTCATAATACCTATCATATTCTATCTCTGCTTTTGTCTCCCATGTTTTATTTTACTCTAAATCAAAACTATGTTTCTATGTTATTACAAACTCTTCATAAACGTCATTTGTATAGCTGTGTAACATTCCATAGCCTATTTTACTATTACTCAGTATTTAGACATTTGGGCTGATTTCAAGTGGTTTATAATAATAAATAATTCTTTTATAAATACCTTTATGCTTTGGGGTTTGTTTGTTTGTTTGTTTGTTCCATATTCAGGTTTACTTCCTTAGGATTTAAACCTTTGTTTTTGTGCCTGCCTCTTAATGCAGAACAACGACCCCCTTCAAAGTCTGCACACCTACAAATAGTCTGGAATTTCTCAGAGCTGTCTTAAAATAGACCCACAGAGCATTCTTTTGTGTTTCTTTGTGTATATGGGTTTGTATAGGTGGGTATTTTCCTTACTCATTGTCCCTATAGCAATATTACAGCTGAGAGTATATGTAAAAAATATTTTAAACATCTTTAAGGGAATAATCATACCACCGAGTCTTGCTAAGGGAAAATTCATATTTCATATATACTGAGCATCTAATTTTTAATATGTTTTCCTATAAATGATACTAATTCTCCCGTTACACAATATATTACTCTCTTGTGCAATAGAAGAAAGAAATAGTAATCATGATATTATTATTAAAATGAGTCATTAATTACACAGCTATTTGGGTTAGAAACTAAAATGGTGATATTTAAATGGTAAATATGAACGAATTAGACCTTCAGCATAAACCAGAATAAAACAACGAACATGTACAATGGTATAATACTTGGGACAGTACTTCAGAAGGTATTATGAAAGTCAAATTATATATCTATGTCCACATCCATATTCATATCTACATCAATGTATATACACTAAATATTATGAAACAGAAAATATAAGGTAGTCAATACCAGTTTTTCTAAACAAGATAAAAATCAGAGATGCCTGGATAGCTCAGTCAGGTAAGCCTTTGGCTCAGGTCATCTTCCCAAGGTCCTGGGATCGAGCCCCACATCAGGCTTCCTGCTCAATAAGAAGCCTTCTTTTCCCCCTGCCTGCTACATGCCCTGCTTATGCTCTCTCTTGCTGATGAATAAAAAAAAAAATTTTTTTAAGAATTATTTTTTATTTTTTTTTTTGACAGACAGAGATCACAAGTAGGCAAAGAGGCAGGCAGAGAGAAAGAGAAGGAAGCAGGCTCCCCGCTGAGCAGAGAGCCTGATGCGGGCTCGATCCTGGGCTCGAACCCAGGACCCTGAGATCATGACCTGAGCCGAAGGTAGAGGCTTTAACTGACTGAGCCACCCAGGCACCCTCAAAAAAATTTTTTTAAGATAAAAATCAAAACCTAGCATCCTATGTTTAAGGAAAACAGGACATTAATTCAGTGTGTTCATAGAAGGTCTGGAATAATAAGCTTTGGACATTTATAAACATCTCATATGCTATACTAGTCTCAACTTAAGAGCCAAAGTTTACTTTTGTACCATTTCCTTCTGCTTCTTCCCTCAGTTTCTTGGCATGGCACCTTCAAAATGTAGCCTTCTGACTTTAGCAGATGTTAGCCACTTACAATGTGATAAATTAACCCTGGATCTGTAGGCCTACTCTTGCTTATATTTACAGTTTTCTGGAGACCACAACATATTCATTGATTCAACTATAATAATAGAAATAACAAAAGAGAAGAAGATCTTATTTTTTAAAAACAAGAGAATTTTCCTTTTGAAGGAACTTCCAAAGTCATATCTGCATGATACTTTGCACAATTCCATTCAGCCATTCCATTAAAAAAAATTATTAAATGCTTGTAAGATGCTGGGTGCTGTGTTTAGAACAATGTGTGATCTAATTTGCACCTCACAAAAACCATGTAAGGTATTTATTATTAACCCTGTTTTATAAAACAGAAAGCTGGGGATCAGACAAGGTAGGTACCATTTCCACATTTTCACAAAGTGACAGACTCTGCGTTTGAATGTCAGTCAGCCTAGCAAAATGGCTCATTTTCTTTCTTGGAAATAGTCATTATTTTTTTAATAGCAGTCAATAAAGCAAAGGTTATTTTTTGTTTCGTTTTGTTTTATGTACCTGTCACTGCCTGGGTTTTAATACAGTAGTTCTTATAAATGGTATTTTAGCAATTTGCCTAATATATAATTACAATTAGGTTGGACACTTTGATTACAAGCATCCACTAATGTTGGTTTGCAAACTGGACCCCATACACCAAGGGCAAAAAGAGACACAAGAAAAAAGCAGGCCACTCTTGATAAGGAAAATCTGTGTTCTGAGGTGGCTGACCAGTCCAGCAGGGGAATCCCAGCCCTGGCCCCAGGGCCATGCCAGGCCTTTTCCCAAGCCCCACTGGTCACACTGCAAGAGTGGCACAGATATGGAAGTACAGGGTATAAGATTCCCCCTTTGTCTGTATTCGGCACTCAGACCTTGAGAGATTACTCTCTTCTGGGCCCACTAGCATGAAATAAATCTCCAATCCTGCAAGGTCTCCCAGTGCTGCTTGTTTTTCTTGGCCAGGATCCAGTCTGTGTTCCATAGCATTTGGTTCCCTGACTGGGTAACCCAACCCTACTGTCCCACTATTGCTACCAGTTTGGGGGCAATGACAGGGTGGTGACAGAACGAGTGGTCTTAACAGAGAAGGTGTGCCCTGCCTAATCTTTGGCAGTGTCCCACCAGGTCAACCACCGAAAGGGGGGAGTCCAGAACCCTCTTGGCCACGGATCAATTTGCCTTCTGTAAAGAAAAGGGGACCTTATAGGCCTTGCGGAAATAGAGGGGACCAGGCTCTCTTCTTCTTGGCTCCTATGAGCCCACGGTCAGAATAAAAATAGGGGCCAACCAGTGACTTTCGTGGTTCATACTGGGGCCAAGAACTCTGTTGTTACCTCCCCAGTGGCCCCTTTCAGCAAAAGGACTGCGACCATCCTTGGGGCCACCAGGACACAGGCAATACAATAGCCCTTCTGCCAGGCTCATCAGTGTAAACTTGGGGACCACAAGGTCCAACATGAATTCCTTTATCTACCTGATTGCCCCGTCCCCCTCTTGGGCTGAGACATACTCTCTAAGCTTGGGGCTCAGATAAACTTTGAGCCCACCAGGCATACCAGCCTCCAATTAAACCCAGGGCAAAAGGAGAAGGGGTCTTTGCTGCTAGCAATTACCACACCAAGGAAAAAAGTGGAGGCTATTCTGCTCTAGGCCCAGCCAAGCGGCCCGACAGAGTTCAGGCTCACCTTCAGTATGGGCTAAAGACAACCCACCTGGACTAGCCCAGAATTGGGCCCATATCACTGTTGAACTGATCCTGGAAGCCCAAACTCAGAGACAAAGGCAATACACCCCACCCCGCCAAAAAGCTCAGATTGGCATTCAAGAATATCCGGCCAGACTTAAAAAAACAGGTATCCTAATCAAATGCCAGTCAGCCCAGACTACCCCACTCCTGCCAGTTAAGAAGCCAGGAGGGGGATATCAACCAGCCCAAGACCCGTGGGCCATCAACAAGGTAGCGATCTCCCTGCAAGCAGTGGTCCCAAATCCATGCTCCCTCTTCCAGTACGTGGATGACCTCCTCCTCTCCAGTGACACACAAAAAGACTACACAAAAGGCACAAAGGCCCTCCTACAGCTCCTATCAGACTTGGGATACAGAGTCTCATGAAAGAAGGCACAAATTGGCCAATAACGGTTCCTTATCTTGGTTTCTTCCTTACCCAAGGGGGGCGAAAAAACCACTAGGGACAGAGAGAAAAAAGACACCATATCCTTGCCACAGCCCCAGATAAAAAGGGGCCTACAAGAATTCCTGGGGGCTACAGGATTCTACCACATCTGGATTCCTAGGTTCTTGGCAATAGCAAGACCCCCTCTATAATCTCGTGGGGGACTGAACCAGGAACCCCCTGCCTGGACTAAAAGAGCAGAAGCTGCCTTCTCAGAGATAAAGGCTGCCCTGGTGTGGGCTCCAGCTCTGGGCCTACCAAATACAAAAACAAAACAACAAAAAAAAAACCCACCAAAAAAAAAAAAACCTCACCCTTCAACTTCTTTGTACATAAAAACATAGCACTCGGGGTACTCATCCAGACTGTCGGGCCCTGGCAACGGCCAGTTACATATCTGTCAAAGCAACTGGACTCTGCGGCAGCAGGATGGCCATAGTCCTACTCATTAAGGAGGCAGACAAGCTCACCTGGGGCAAAAACTTAATGTCAAATTCCCTCATGCAGTGGTGACCCTCATGAATACACAGGGGCACCGTTTCCTTTCCAACTCTCGGCTGGCACAATACCAAGGGCTCCTCTGCAAGAATCCATGGGTCAACTTTGAAACAGTACGGACATTAAACCCAGCAACCTTTCTCCCCAAGGAAGAGGGAACCAGACCATAACTGCTCCAAAAGAACTGATCAAGTCTACGTGAGCCATCCAGACTTATGATAAAGTAGACACGAGCCATCCAGACTTACTGGATCAAGCCATAAAAAATCCAAAGCTCACACTGTTCAGTGATAGCAGCAGTTACCTGCAAAAAGGTGCCCCCAAAGCAGGTTATACAGTGACCACAACCAAAGTCCTAGAAGCTAAGGCATTACCAGCTGAATGGTCAGCACAACAGGCTAAACTATATGCCTTTGTTCAAGCCCTCACCCTCAGTGAAGGTGACTCTCAGTACACTTTTGCTACTGGACATATACAGGGGGCCATCTACAAGGACAGGGACCTCCTAACTGCTGCAGAGAAGGCCATCAAAAACAAAGCAGAGATACTGAAACTCCTCGAAGCCATCTGACTTCCAAAGGAAATAGCAATCCTGCTCTGTAATGGATACCAGAAAGGAGACGACCTCATAGGGAAATTGTCTGGCAGATGAGGCTGCCAAAACCACAGCCAGTAAGGACATGGACAGTAAGGACAAAGCCCCTTCCCTCACCATGGCCCTGACACCCCCAGAAGAAGTCCCTCTGCCCAGTTACACTAAAAAGAAAAAAATGGGCCATGGCTAAGGAAGCCACCCTGACTGAAAAGAGGTGGTGGGAGATGCCAGAAGAGCCACCTTCATCCCAATGGCAACAGGAGGCATCTAGTGAAGAAACACCACCAACTCACCCACCTGGGAAGAAGCTGCATTCGAGGACCTCCTCCAGAAGCACTTCTGCATCAGCTGGCTGCCAGCCCTGGGCACAGCAACCAGTGAGTGATGCATACCATGTGCTAAAATTAATGCTCAGCCTGCACCACGGCCCCCACCAGGGGTCCAGAAGATGGGAGTAACCCCTTTTGAAGATATAGAAATAGACTTCACAGACATGCAGGTGAGCAGGGGGCTCACATATCTCCTAGTGATACTGTGCCTTTTCTCTGGATGGGTCAAGGCCTTCCTGACCAGGAGAGAGCAAAGCCAGAAAGGAGCCGGCATCCTTTTATGGGGAGATCGTGGCTCAGTTTGGCCTGCCATTAACAATCCATAGTAACAATGGGCCTACATTTGCAGCAGATGTTGTACAGGTCTTGACCAAGTCCCTCAGTGTAACCTGGAGGCTCCACACGGCCTACCTGCCCCAAAGCTCAGGAAAAGTATAGCGAATGAATCATACCCTTGAGGGAACCTTAGCAAACTTTTTTCAGGAGACTAGCCTTTCCTGGCCAAATCTGCTACCCCTGGCCCTCCTTCATGCCCACTGCACACCTGGGATACTAGGTTACTCCCTGTTCAAGTTAGTGTATGGACGGCCTCCCCCCGTGCCTGGGGAGCCTTCCAGGAAACTTACATCAGACTAGGGATAAAGAAATAGAAAGACAACTTCAGGCCCTGGGGGTCACCCTAAATAAATTACAAAGGTACACCATTAAGAGGACCCCAGTCTCCCTAGGGTCCCAGGTGCACTCCTTCCAGGCAGGAGACTCAGTCTGGGTCAGGGATTGGAAAAGGAACCCCCTCAAATCACAGTGGACAGGGCCTTACTCTGTTGTTCCAACCATCCCTACTGCCCTCAAGGTCTCTGATGTCTCCCTGTGCATCCACTGCTCCAGAGTAAAAAAAGACCATCACCCGGATAAGAAACCGCACTGAAAAGTCCAGTCAAACCCCGTAGACCCGCTCCAGCTTTACCTCTGACAAGACCCCACCAACTAATGAACACCTGCTCGACATTGTCCCTAGTTCTCACCGGCACAATATCCCTCATCCGAGGGGTCGGACTCTACACTGTTGCCCCTTCTGATTGGACTTTTCCTCCAGAGACTGTGCTAATAAGTTGCGGGTATCCAGGAAACTCGAACCCAAAGGTAGGAATGAGTAAATCGCCGGTGGGAGGCACTCCAGCAAGCGACGGTACGAGATCCCCTCTCACAATAGTTCGCTTGGTGCTTGGTGTGCCCCCCTCCTTGGCTCCCTCCTGTGCTCCTCCTCACAGTAGCATCTGGTCCTTGTATTTGCAATGCTCTTACCAGGTTTATCACTGCACAAATTGCCAAGGTCAGACTACAGTTGCTCCTCACTCACTATCGCCCTGTAAATAATAAACACGATGCCCTCTAAACCAGGCTTTTAAAGGGCATTGAAGGGAGGAATGATAAGGAAAATCTGTGCTCTAAGGTGGCTGACCAGTCCAGCAGGGGAATCCCAGTCCTGGCCCCAGGGCCATTCCAGGCTTTCCCCTTAGCCACACCAGCCCCAGCTGCACGAGTGACACAAATACAGAAGTACAAGTGTATAAGATTTCCCCTTTGTCTGTGCTTGGGGCTACTCTCTTCTGGGCCCGCTAGCGTGAAATAAACCTCCGATCCTCCAAGGTCTCCCAGTATGACTTTTTTTTTGGTCCAGGATCCAGTCCACATTCCATAACACTCTAGCTGGTAAAGGGGCAATTTTAAGAAACGAGGGAACTTGATTACAAGGTTTTCCACGCAGCCACAGGAGAACGCCACACTTGCCCACCAGAATTTCAGACTTTGTACAGAGACCTTACTTAGCTGGATTCAGTTCAGGGAGTCTCAACAAATTGTTCTCTCAATACTACATCTCTGAAAATGACTCCAGCTATGGGAAGAGTAAACAGAACACACAAGCCAAGGATAAGGGAGGAGGCACAGAGACTCCCATTACTGGGCCTGGCTTGGAGGAGGTCGTGTCAACCAGAGGTCACATGCTCTTCTTCACGACTTCCTCCAACAATCAACTATGTTTCCTTTTCTTTTCATTATTGTAAATTTCTTGGTTCTTGAAACTCGAAAGAAAAACCGGCTTGTTCCCAAACTCCTAAATCTAGAATCATTCCATTCTTATTCTCCTGACCTTTATAGTTCTTTTCAAGTGGATGGATACTCAAAGATTACACCTGGAAAGAAGATTTTGATACATTATATGTTAAAAATGTACAAAACTATATAGAGGTGCCTGGCTAGTTTAGTCAATAGAGCATGTAACTCTTGATCTTGGGGTCATGAGTTAGAGCCCCATGTTGTAGGTAAAGTTTACTTAAAAAAAAAACACAAAAACTATCTATACTATAGCATATATTTTTATAAAGTGCTCTATATATATACACATAAAATTAGCTCTAGGGCCACCTGGGTAGCTCAGTGGGTTAAGTGTCTTGACTCACATCATGATCTCAAGGTCGTGAGATAGAGCCCCGAGGCAGGATCCACACTGGGCATGGAGACTGATTAAGATTGTCTCTCTCACTCCCCTCCTTCTCCCTTTCCCCTCCCACATCTCTCTAAAAAAAAACAAAAAACAAAAAACAAAAGAGCTCTAAATGTTTGCCCACTTCTGTGGAATGAAAAATTATGATATTATGTTTATATAAAATATATTTTTTATTCAACACAAGTGGACAAACATTTAGAGTCAATCCCTTCTAAGGATATCATTTTGACTCCACCATTTTTTCCTAAGGTATGAAGTCAAAAGCAAGATTAAATCCATCAAATATTACCTTATTATTGCAAAAATCGGGTACTCAAGCTTAGGTGAAATCTCTTTTTTTATGTGTGTGTAGATGTGTGCATGTTTCCTATAGGTCTTAATCACTGAAAGACCACCTCATTGAAATTATGTTTTTAAAAAAAAGGAAGAAAGTTTTTCTTTTGGAAGCTTCCGAATATTGGTCAGTCTTCCTCAACAACTCTGTTACTAAATACAATATCTGTCTTTTCATCACAAAAGTCTCTTAAGTATTTAGATAATAGTGAAGGTGGCTATTGACTTGAATCTATAAATTAAGAAAAGCTGAAATGGACAAACTTCTTGGGTCCCCTCCCTCCTCGGGAGCTTTGTACCATCACTTTGCTATTGCACAATAAACCTTGCTTTGCTGCCCAAGGTTGGGGCGGGAGGTGGTGCGCTAAGATGTAAACACATGCAGTACATTGCACCAGAGCACTGGAGCACATCTTCTCATTCATCTACACTGATAATAAAATTCATCTACTACTTGATAATACATGCCCCATCAAGGTTCTTGGAAGAACTCTTTTGTGAAGTCAGGCTGTTAAGTAAACTTTCATACTCACCCTTTTAGAAAAGTCAGAACTGGAATGGATTTGACAGTTTTTTCTAAATAATGAATTTTGTACAGTCGATTTTGGGGTCAATTTAGTCAATCATACTGTTGGTATTTGTCTACAAATGATGTGACTATATTTATCATTGAGCTGACAATGACTAAGTATATGAACACAGTGACTAAGTATAGGAAGATGTTTCAGGTGACTAATAGGGCACTGGGGTGAATGATTACAAATATTCTCACATAGACCTAACACAGTAGAACCAGCTATTAAATCTGTATAGGCAATACATTTATATATGAGACAATCAGATTGAATGAAATAATTGGTGTTCTTAGGACAATGACCTGCCACCCCAGATTAAAACTATAAAATGACTCAGAGAATGAACAGCAGTTTATTCCACTGACTCCAAAGAATTTTTAAAAAATTAAAATACTATATTAGCTATATTTTCTTACATTCTCTTGCTCTGCACCAACAAGGAAATCTGCACCGTTCACCTATACAAAAAAGAGTCATATATTGGGTTAAGTTCTAATATATGGGGCCATGAGAATAATTACATGGACAGGAATTCTCATGTGATTCTGAATGCTCATGATTTTTACCTGAGAATGACCTGTTCACTGCTATATTTGTTTATATTTTAGATAGATGTAGGATTACCAAACTGCTTTGTAGCACCCTTAACAAAACGCTATTGAAAATAACTTTCTGTGAGCCTATGTTTAGCATTCAATTGTCTTGGATCTTGAGATGTCTGCCTCCTAATGTAAAAGGTATAAAATTCAGTCTCCCCAAAACCTCTATTTATCTCTCCTGTCAAGAATGACAGGAGGATTGTGAGGGATGCCTGGGTGGCTCAGTCATTTAAGTGTCTGCCTCCAGCTCAGGTCATGATCCCAGGATCCTGGGATAAAGTCCCATATCGGGCTCCCTGCTCACCAGGGAGTCTGCTTCTCCCTCTGCCTGCTGCTTCCCCTGGCTTACGCTCTTTCTCTCTCTCTGACAAATAATAAAATCTTAAAAAGAAAAAAAAAGTACAAAGCACTGTGGTAGGTGTGTAAAAAAAAATCGGAATAAGTAGGCTTGAAAAGCAAACAATAATTTTGTATAGATGGTAGGGGAGGGTGGGGAATATAGGAAAACCTCATTATTTTTAGCTGATTTCCTCTTTGAACATGACCACATAGATGTCCATTCCCGGAACATACTTTGAGAGAACACATAAAGTTTTAACTATTCTTATGGCTAAAGCCTTCCTTTAGCGATTGTGTAGTGACTTTTCTGTTGGAGACTTTTGTACCTTCAGCTAATTGTGTTTTTCCTCTGCAGTGAATGTAAACTTTCAGAACTGAAGAGCAGAGATTCTCCCAGATGTGACCCCAATCTTGACCTTCTTATGTGCTGTAGGGATTTTTTCTTTGAGGGACGGAGGCCTGATATTGAGGTAACAATGGTATGCTGGCCCTGCCAGACCTCTGCAAGGATCAGCCTTTTACATTTATTCTGGTCTAGGAGATGATTCCCCGTGTTGGGTAGAGGACATCAGTGTTTCTTTAAATAGAATTCCCTGTCTTCCTTCCCCACCCTCTCTCTTTACGGGTATAAGTGACTGCCAAAATTGTCCCTGCTCTATTTTAAGTCAACACCATTTGACCCTTTGCTTTACTGGAAGTATGTGCTCACTCATGAGCTATATGTATTGTACCATTTGCTGTTTGCCTATTTAAAGCTTTCTGGTGATGTAGTCTCTTTACATAAACTCCAAAACCAAAATAATTTCCCTGACAATGTTTTGATCATCTCAGGCATTATCAACACAAATATTCTGTCAAACACCAACCTATTATTTATGAATAAATGAATGGAACTCCAGTTTGAATTCCCTAGAAATTCTGAATGGCAGAGTAACTCTTAACATGTTTGCAGAGATGGAGATACTTTTCATATAAACTTTTTGGGGGCAGGAGGAAATTTTTTTGTGTAAGTATGGTTGAATACAGTCCTAGAGGGCAAAACAATTGAGTGTTTGAATTGGCTATAAAGAATGAGAGTCTTCAGTGATAGGAGCTCACTGCAATCCATTTAGAACCCAGTTAACCTGGACCATGCTGGCTTTTGGCAATACATATTCAAAAGACCAGGACAGATGTCTGCCTGTTACAGAGACTCTCTGAGAAGTTTCAGGGGGTCTGGCACACCCAAAGCACCTTTTCTGGGCATCTCTCATGGGTAGATTACTGTGCTTTGAACCAAATGACAATACCACCTTTGCTACAACTGGCTGGACTAGGAGCAGGTGATGGGTACAAACGTGGCTATATGCAGACTGGCCAGCATACCAGGATGTGGCATAAAGGGACAGTTTTGCTTAACAGGGTCATTCTCCGAGGAGCAGAAAGAAACTTATCGGTGAGATCTCTTTTCAAGGAGATTCGGAGTAAAGGGATACACTTAAGCGTTCCTTAAGTGATCCTTATGATAGTTATGAGGAATTAGAAACAGAGGAGGAAGCAGAAAGAAGAGCAAAGCAGGAATGGGCTGAATCACAAAACAGTCAAGGTGGAAAGTGATGTGCAGTGATTGAGCTACCCCCTTGGAGCTACTACGGATCCTGAGCTACAGCTTTGCTGCATTTAAGGTTGTTCCCTTGGATTCTGGTGCAAGGGGACTGGGGGTGTAGGGACAAGGTCTGAGAAAGGTTTCCAATTCCTAAAAAAAGGAACCTTATCTCCACAAATTAACACACTCAGTCAAGTAGGTCTCTAAAGAAAGAGCATTTAAACCCTAAGAGGAATTCTCTAGTTAGCTCACAGGTAATTTTTTTTTTTCATCCTGCAATTATGATTTCACCATGAATCCCATTGCAGTAGGACTCATATTTATACAAATCCTTTTGTGGTGAAACTATCTTATCACACAGACACAAACAGAAGCACAAAGGGGAAAGGTAAACTATTTGGTTCCAACGATGAAACGGAGATGAATGTTCCCCTATGATAGGACCACTTCCCCATAAAACAGCCAACAGATATGCTACATCAAGAAGTAAAAGATGGGGTGCCTGGGTGGCTCAGTGGGTTAAAGCCTCTGCCTTCGGCTCAGGTCATGATCCCAGGGTCCTGGGATCGAGCCCCGCATCGGGGTCTCTGCTCAGCAGGGAGCCTGCTTCTCTCTCTCTCTCTCTGCTTGCCTCTCTATTTGTGAGCTCTGTCAAATAAATTTTTAAAAAAATTTAAAAATCTTAAAAAAAAAAAAAAAAAAGAAGAAGAAGTAAAAGACTAACTCTGTCCATAGTTGCTCTATGTGGGATTTTAGTAGACCTCAAAGTGATTAAGAACAGCCGCACTGGGGATGTGGGAAAAATATGGTCTCAATAAGGAATGGCAGCTGGACCTCACAGTTTATCAAGATGCCCGAAATGCACATTTCAGAAACTTTTCAGTCATTCAGGTACAAGCTCTCCCCTAAATGAGAAATCAGGTAATAAAAATCTCTAATAAATTTTTCATTTGTTTTTGGGGTAAAATACCCATAACATAAAACTTACCATCTTAATCATTTTTAGGATTGCAGTTCAGTAATGTTAATAGCATTCACATTATTGTACAAGCATCACCAACATCCTCTCTACAATTCTTTGATCTTGCATGAAGGAAACTCCATACCCATCAAGTAATAACCCCACACTCCCCTTATTCCCAGTGCCTGGTAATCACCATTCTACTTTCTGTAGCTATGATTTTAATGATGTTAAATATGCCATATAAGTGGAATCATACAAGAGGCAGTTTTAAAGAGAGGATCATATGTTCTTGCAGAAAGAACAGATGGAAATGGCAATGGTGAAGTTCAACATTGAGCTTTTAGAAATTTCATATTATCAATAAAGCATATCAGAGCCGGAGACACCTTGCAGATTACCTAGTCCATATCACTCATTTAAAGTTTATGTAACAAAAAGTATACGCCATTGTCCTGCAGCTGGGTGACTACAGAACCAGGATGAGAGCCTAGCCTACTACAACCCAGGCCAAGGTTGACCATTCCTTATTTTGCCAAACCAGCTTGCACAGAATTCTAACTTCCAAGATGCCTAAATCTCAATTTTTTGGACTGGTGAGTAGAATATTTTATTTGAGGTAGCATAATTTTTTAAAAATCCAAGACTGTAACATCATGCATATTATATAACCAAAAGATTAGATGCAAGAATGCCTACATATCATAACAAAAGTGACTTTTAAATATAAGGAAAACATATTTCACATATATTAGGTAATTATCACTCTTTTTTATTGAAAATGTCAAGGAAGTCATCTATTTTTATAGGTGTCCCATTACTTTTTTTCTTTTCTCTTTTTCCTTTTTCTTTCTTTCTTTTTATTTTTATTTATTTATTTATTTATTTGGTCACATCTTCCTTGTCAGGCGCTAAATCTGTCAGTACCACTTGGAGATGGAGGTGTTTTTTCACAATTTCTCTTAATGAGGCTATGAATAAATGTCTTAAGATTTTAAATATCACTTTACCCACAAAGTTTCATCATTTTTTGCATTAAACAAGGAGACAATTTGGTCACTATGAAGATTTTGTTAATTGAAAATATTCAATCAATGGGGTTCATCTAATTATGGTTAGCACTAGCTTAAAACCTAGATTTTATTTGAGACCAAGTTGTCTTTTTATCTTAGACTGTTTTCCACTCAGGTCATTTCACTGGCAGCTATTCAATGTTTCTAAAATTGGAACATTCTTAAGTCTTCCAGCTGCAGAAACATCATTCCAAATACCCATGAATGCACATTTAAACTTCAAACAAGTTTTCTTTTTTTGTCTCTAGAGATTAAAATACAAGCTTAATGTATATCAATTCATTCAGAAAATATTAAGTTCAGAATATGAGCCAGGAATTATGTGTGTGTGTATATATTTACATAATACATATTCTACATACGTATGTGTGTGTATAGTACATCAGTTAATAAAACAAAACAATTTTAAATTTTACTCTGAGAGAGATAATGAAACCATTGTCAAGTTTTGAACCAAGTGATACAATCTCTCTTTCCATTTCTCTTCCATTTTAAATTACCCATAAAATAAGAGAACGTTTACAGGATTTATCGGGTATAAATGGTTGAATGCTTGAGTATAGGCTCTGAGACAAAAAGAAGGTCAAGCAGAACACCAAGGTCTTGTCTTATGCACAGGAAGAATAAAGTTAACATTTGCTGAGCTTGATAAGACTCAGAGAAGAGCTGATTTAGGGAGAAAATTCAGGAAAAGCTTGAGAAATACATAAAGCTTCAGCTCTGAATTTTTTTTTTTTAAATTTCTACAGTCTAGATTGGAAAATATAAAACCTCAAGCTCCCTTTACCCCTCCTCTTTAAAGACGAGATCATAGAATGAATATTTTGCAAATCTCCACTTCTTGTTCTCTGTCCGTTCTCAGCTATTTAACCAAGAACTGAGCAAGTCTTACGAGGACTCAGATGCAACTTTCTGAGCCATACCACTAGGTCACATCCCAGAGAGGGCAGAAAGATAAAATGATTACTTTTTATTTTTTGCTGTTACAGTATTACTCTATCTCTACTCTATCAATATTTTCACACATTTCAAATCACTTGGATTAGAGGGTTGTTTTCTTTTTTTTTTTTCTATTCTGAATGTGTTTCTTATAGTGACCTTGATGCCATTCCTGTGTAAGAACTTGCCTTGCCCCTGATTTTCTAGAAAACTGCACCTGGAACAGGGCTTATATACTAATGGTTTATTGGGAAGTGGAATCCCAGGACAAGAATAAGGGGGAAAAGGACATGACCCAGCAATAAGGACATGTTGCATTAAAGATTTGGTCACCGTTTTACAAGAAACTCATGATAGTAACAAGGAAAGGCCATATAGAGCCACACATTCTTGGGAGAATCTGCCCAAGGAGAGAAGGAGGAAGAATTTTAAGGAGCTTCTTCCTGTGTTTTATCTCTCATTGACCAGAAGTCGGTCCACGTGGCTTTAATTTCTCTTCTGAGAATTTTACTTGGGCTCTCCAGGTATCTGTGAGGAAATAAGCCTCCATAGGTCCAGTCAGGCTGGAATCAGGCACCAGAGATGTGTCATGTCTCCCACTACAGCATACACATGGTGTTGCATTAAGGCTCAGGTTTAACTACAGGGAAAAATCAAGTCAAATGGTAGGATCTGCAGATGAGACAACAAGAGCAATGGCCAGGGCATGAAGGCTCTGACAGTGTTTTCAGTAGGACCACTCCTCCCTCCTGAGAACACTAAAGAGCTAGAACTCGAATTACATCAGGAGGTCTACATAGGTTGGATCTGGCAGAATACATTTCTTGTCCTACCCCGATATTTTGACAACCTCTCTTATATAAGCAGAAGATCCCCTGAGAGGGATGGTACCAGTCCAACCCTTCCAGGAGAGAACAGTTGTAGTTGCAATATCCTAAAAAGACTTAAGGAGGATAAGCAAAAAAGATATTAGCTCTCTTGATCTCTTGATGTGGTAGCTAGCTGGTTCTAGAATAATAAATGATACTTAGCATTTTCCTCTTCTGCCAGCTTGAGATTTTATTTTTCAGGTCTTTTTTTTTTTTTTTTTTTTTTTTTTTTTTTTTTTTTTTTTTTTTTTTTTTTTTTTTTGAGAACTTCTCACCTATGTTCCTTTGAATGTACCCATCTTCTTGCCCAGTCCTTTGTCCCCAAAGGGTATAACCCCTTAACTACCTTACCATTTGAGGAGCTGAGGTTTGCTGCAATTGTCTATTCACAGTTATCCCTGGGCACTAAAAACACAGACACCTCAATAAATCCTTGGTTCCAGATATACTCCCCTTTGTCTTCATTGAGTAACATCAACCCCAGCTTAGCCCAGCAATTATTTATCAGCTCTGAGAACAGTAGCTCTTTTCTTTTCCCACCAGTCCACTAGCGGTGGCCAGATGGCAATAGCAGCTTCCAATTCACTTGAAAACTTTTCTGCTATCTACTGGCAGAAGTGTTAGAAACCAGGATATCTAACTTGGCAGAGACTAATTTTGCAGAAATAGAAAACAAATTCTGTAAGAGGTCCCCTGAGAGTGATACTGTGAAGTCCCAATCATAGTTCCTTCCTTTGGTTTTTGGACTTCTAGCTGTTAGGAACACAGCACCACGTATCAGCCATTGGTTCAGTGAATACACTATGTCCTATAGTTTAGCTCCCCAACTCACAAGGTTTTGTCCTTGAACTGACAGATTAACTGAACCTTCAATATGCCATTCCACTTACAGTTTCTTCTTGGTAACGGGAGGCCAGTAAACCCCGTATTTGTAACTCTATTTTTAAACCTCTTTGCATCAAAACAGTTTCCTTTGTCTGAGACAGTATTGTGTGGAACATCATGTTGATAGGTCAGACATTCTGTAAGTCCTTGGGTAATTCTATCTATTCTGGTTGGGAAGGATTTCTACCTTCTCCAAGGTACAGATACAAAGATTCACACACTTTTACCCTCCACCCATAGGTACATGAACTTACTGCTGCTTCAGACCTCTTTTTCTCTCTCTTCATTTCAGGTCCTTCACCAAACTATCACCAAACTATCATCAAGCTGTCATTCATTCCACTACCCTGAAGTCAATGTATACCTATCTGTACATCACCTTTCCTTCTATACTAAGTGGACAATAAGGTGTGTTTATTGCAGATCTGCCTACTTCTATTATTTCCCATCTCTTGTTCTTAGGTGCCCTTCAAATATAAGCATGGTCTGATACGTAACTTCTCCCACATTTGTATATAAGAAACCCAAGGGAGATTATCTTATGGGTCCCTAGATACGAGTCGAGGCAAAAGTGTCAGTACAATAGTGATGGAGGACATGTAACTTACAAGTTCATGTAATTTACTTGTGCCTTCAGGACTCATCTTAGCCAGGCCTAACTGTATCACCTGCATCCTAGAATAAACAGATGCTTGTCCGGTTTTAGAGCTCTAACAACTCCAGTTTATGATGAGTAGATCAAGTTTCATAGTTCTCTAGTGTCCTGTGATCCAGTATTCACTCTCCATTAGGGCTCATTAACATGCAGAGAGCCCTTATTCCAATGAACAGTCTTCTGCTACAAAGATCTTGCTTTAGTGCCCTAAACATCCCTATTACCTCTTTCTTGGTTGTAGCAGATACGAGATGCAAAAAGTTGCTACTTTATAGGGCATAGTTCAGCATGCTCCAGACCACTGGACCCCTATAAACTTCCTTCAAGTTTCCCAAATCATTGCAGGATGTGTCCCTTACCTTCAGGAACATGTCTTACTAGGGCTTGTAGGATAATTGTCATTTTCTTCTCCTCTAGTGTAATTACAAAGATTTCACCAATACAGTAGATCTGTGCAATGTTGGCATACTAACATAATAAAAACATCTGCATGTTATGAAAACATCTGCATGCTATGAAAGAATAGGAGATTCAACCTAATCCTGAGGAAGGAAAGTGAAAGGGTATTGCTGACATTGTTCCTTAAGAATAAACTCCTCATACCAAATGCCAGAATTTTTAACTGAGCTGCTCCAGTAAATACACCACTTCTCGTAGCAACTACAGTGAAATCTACCACCTGGACAAGCTTATAAGAGTTTATCAATATTCATCACACCCAACCAGGTTTTGGTAGAAATCAAACAAGTAAATCCAATGCAGCTGTAATTGGAACCACCACCCCTGTCTTTGTTGAGGATTTAATATTGACGCTGATCTCTATAATTCCTCTCTAAATATATCATTTCTTCTAATTTTCTGTGTCAGCTAGAATAAAGGGGCAGTTTCAGAAACTTCCATTTTTCCTTCCAACCATAATGGCACTTACCCCACAGGTTAGAGAGTCAAGTGGAATATTTTCCAGCCACTATGTTCACAATTAAATATTTGAGCCTTGGGAAAATTACCTTGTAATGAACCCCAACACCCACTGGACCAACTGCAAAAACATTTGGCCAAAATTTCATATATTATTTAGCCTCCACAAATTGTTACTGTACTCAAAGGATCATAATAACATTTTTAGTTCCCTGGTGTCGCTATCATGTCAGAGAGCTCTCAGAAGAGCACAGTTACTCTAGAAATTGTCTGCAAGTCTGTTTGGAGAAAGACTGTGGGAATATTTACTGTATATACTTAACGGTGTCTTTGAGGATCCTCCTTAAGAGCACTTAGCTTCCCCTTTAATCAGTGAGTTAGCTCATTAATCTGAGAGACCTGGAACCAGGATGCAAAGCATGATTTTCATTTTGACAGTCGATGTCTGCTGTTCTGCTGGCCAGATTTCTTTCATTTTATGATTAGACAAATTAAGCACAGCCTAGCTAACTGACAGCCATTCCTCTAGATCTCTATGGACGAAGCATCCTTTTTGCTCATCTAGTTTGGCTTTCCATTTCAGCACCGCATTTATCTTGTCTCTGGTCGCTGCATGCTGCCAGCTGGCCCACACCATTTCAAATGCCATTTGGTATCTGGAGTCCAAGTTCTATGGCAGCATCTTCCTTCAGAGAGCACTAAAGTGCTTCTCAAAAAGCATTCTTTACTGCCATCGTGAAGGCAGCATCTTTTGGTTCCACCTGGAAACAGAGGCCTGGGGCATTCTCAGTTACATTTTCTACATAAATCCATCCTAACATTGCTGAATCCCTATGACCTCTCACCCCTTCCTCAGTACTATGCCAAGTGTTCTGAAATCTTCACCTCATATACCAAGGTCATGGTTACATTCATCACTAAGGATCCCACAGAGCAAAATTACCAGTTTCAGGTATGCCTGCCAGAATGTTGAACCACTAATGTGAGCAAGTGTCCCAGGGTCACTGAGTTTGCCTCTATTCAGCATTAGATTCCATCTCCCTGAATAATACCTTCAAAATACATGCCCATACATATTTCCTCAATTCATGACCATAAGTATGTATTGCCCTGTAATTCCTTTGGTGGGTACGTTCTTTATTCCCATCCAAGTATTAACCAGGCCTGATGCTGCTTAGCTTCCAAGATCCTATGAGATCGGGCACATTTAGGGTGGTATGGCCATAGACTGTTCTTTATTCCCAGAACAGTACTTCTTACTATCCTGGAGATAAGAAGGTATAATCAGATATGTACTAAGTAAAACAAGCATCACCTTTCCTTGGGTGAAGATGTTGTGTGGTATTCAGATATGAGGAAACCATTCTCCTTTAGCACAGAAGCTGGGTGTTTCTACCAGCCAGAATGTTTCAGTGGAATCTGAAGGTTCATGATTCTCAGGTTTATAAACTGATGATCCCATCTCATATTTCACAGTTCCATTTTTTCCCGAATCAAAGGCTATGCAATCAACTTCATTTTTCAGCCCTGCCATCATTATGATCAAACTCTAAGACTCATTTTTAGTTTAAAATGCTCTGTGCATCAAGGAATAAGAATCTTCTTTAGAGTTGCCTTTATTGCCTCTGGATTCCAAAATGTGCTTTAGTTCGTGCTCCAAAGCTATTGAATTCAGCCATCCAACCACAGTCCTATAATTATCATTGCTCCCACGCTGATCTGCTACCTTAAACACTTGATCTCTGAATGTTCTCTCATCTCTCAGTACCTCAAACCATTACTAGGTAAATCTGTTAATAACTGTAGATATCATGGGTTACTACCACCTCACTTTTCACCAGAAGTGGGGGCCCTATTAGGTGTGCAATCAACTGTAAATTCCTATCCTGAGGGTCCATTTTCCAGATAGAAATACCAAAAGCATTGCCCAGGTCTCCAGAAAACAAAGCCTGAAATGAAGTTCTCCCATGGATGTTTTACTGAGGAAACACAATCCTAGGAAATGGACAATATCCCTGAAGAGTAAGGGGGGAAAAGAATGAAGCAGGAAAGAAAGGAAAACAAACACAAGGGAGTACATTACTAAGTAGGCACCAGCTTTAAAAGGAAATGAAGCTGGTTACTGAGTTCCTGAATTTATCTGTCAGCCACCTTCTAGATACTGTATTTCTTTGTTCAAATCTTAGTTATAGGGCATTACCCCTCCTGAACTTGCAACCTTCCATGTTGTCTTATTTGGCTTCTCCAGACAGCTGCTGAGAAAGCCACAGCATTTTGGGGTGTGATCAATTGAGCCAGAGTACTGCTTTGGCTGCCACTGCAGAGTTCCTTGAGCCTTTGCTAAAACCTGGCCCTTGTCACTGGAAGTCAATTAGAAGCTGTGATAAGATCAGAGGTGGCCAGATTTGGTAAGCATGGGAATAGCCTGTGTAATCAGTGGGCCACTCAGGTTGGGAAGCAGAGGAAGAGACCAAGGCCAGAGAAGCCGACAGGACCAAGTGAATCTACATAAACTACATAAACCAAGTTGAGTGAAGAGTCATCACCTTGTAAATCTCTACTCAAGAACGCTAGTCAGCCCCTTGGCTTGAATAGGTCTCTTCACAGAAGCATGACGACTTGGAAGAAGTTAAGTAAGAACTGGAAGATCCAGGACTTTGCATATCATGAAGAAAGTCTAATTCACCAAAGACAGAATTAGCAACACAACATGGAACAATATTAAATAAATGAAAAGACATTACAGAAATCTGCCCTCAGTGAAACTTGGGGCATATCACTAACAATTCTTTTACACTATCCACTATGTATTTAAAAAGCAGAAAAGCAAAAGTTTTCTGGAGGCAAACTGGGAACATGAGATGTTTATTGACAAATTTCAAGGTTATTCTTTATTTTCTGAAAATAGACCTTCTTTGTCTTTTTGAGGCTCTGGGCCTTCATAAGGAAGTAATTGCTTTTGTTGAATCACCCCTTTTCTGGGAACAAGTATCCATCTCTCTCTTCAAAAACATCTTTTCTTTTACTATGATTTTACCACTGATAGCAATAGAACTTGATGTTCAGACTCTTCCTTAAAATAAATTTGACAAGGAATATCAGGTTTTTTACCCAAAAATAACAGTAACAACTGAGCTAGTCTGTCAATCACCTTGTACAGAGTACATAAAAATAATTTATTAAATACAAGATTGATTCAGTAGGCATTTCAATGATTATTACATGCTCAGTGAAGTTGCACAAAGAATTCCTGAGCATGTTGTGAATAGAGCAAGGGAGGTGAACAAGGGTAGATTTGAGGATAAAATAAGAAAGGAAGGAGAAAAATAGGCAGATTATGTGTCAGCTTCAGAAAATACATAAAATTAAATTAAGACATAAATTCATACTGTTGTTTTAGTCATTTAGTCAAACAAGAAGTCCATTTAGCTTTTTCCTTTTCTAAATAAATGCCTAGTTTTATTAAAGTAATGCATCCTCATGATGAAAAATAAAATAGTGCAAATGAGCTTAAGATGCAAAGGAACATACCTCTGTCCACCACTCCCAGCTCCAATCTTAATCCTAAAGTCAACTATTCGATTTCTTCTGATGAATGTCCTTCCACCTCTAATATGCTTGTAGGATACACAATCCATTCATTAATTTTGACATTATCTACTGAGTTGTTGCCATGATAGATGATTTAGGCCACATGCCCTAAAACCACCTCCTGTACCTACTTCCTAAGTTTGATAGTTACATTAGTAATTTTAGTTTGTCTCTTAATTATTTATGTAACTCAAGACACAAATCTGTTTCACATTCCACTGATGTTCAGTAGTTTCTGACTGCCATTTCGTAAGATTGCTACAGACTTTCCACCTCAACTGTCCACCCCACCTACACTGCCTAACCTCTGTTATCTATACCTTTATTTTTATATTGTCAAGGTATCTTCCTAGGGCTCTGTGGGATCATTCTTTTACAGAATGTAGGACCCAAAAAAGGAAAAAAATATATATGTTTACTAAAAGGTTTTGGCTTTGTTTTGTTTTGTTTTCCTGGTAGCTAAGCTATCTTCTAAGGCCAGGTAGCCTTAGAATCTGGAATTTATTAACATGACAGTGTTTAAAAAGCAAGATTAAGAATGGCTTCTAGCAATATGCTTTAGAAATGCCAATCTGCTTTTGGCTGCAGGAGACCCCTATTGTAAAATTTAAACCCTCTTTGACTATCACTGATAGCCTATTAGCATATATGTACCTAGCCATCCTCAATTACTTTAGGCTGCTAATTCCACCAAACTAAGACCCTCTCTTTAGAAGGGCTTGAGGCCACAGGTCAAGTACTTGGCCAATTATTGTTGCAATGACAGCCATGGCTGATGGGATTCTTTGAAGGTTGTGAAAAAGGCCGGCTTTTTGATACCACCGGGCTACTTGGAAAAAGCCCAGTCCCTCCTTGCTGCACCTTGTGCATTACTCTGCCTGCAGTGGTAAGAAAACTCATAGGTCTTAATATCCCTTCTTGGGGATCATCCTTTTCTCCCCCCACTAAAGTTTGCAAAGAAAGTAAGATGGCATTAAAGCTTGCTTTTATTCTTATCGTATTTAGCAGGTGTGAGTATGATAAGACTGTAAAAAATTCATATTCTAACCTCCATCTCTGGTATTAGAAAATTAATCTTTATTTAGACATCTGGTAGTAATGTTTACATTGTATTCTGCGGCATCAATGAAATCATCTGAGAGTTATCTAAACATTGATTGTAAGAGTTTAAAGATCAAAAACAGTATTTATATTATTATGGCTGTATAAATATTGTTTATTGTGAAACCAACTAGAGGTCCACGATTACCAGTCCCTCCATGGGCTCCCTCATTGCCTTTCAAACAAAAATATTAAATATTAAATGGGATCTCCTTCACTATACGCCAATACCTGCTTAAAGTCATGGCATGCTTGAATTTGCTTTATATTGGTACAGTTATTTTCTTACATTTTATTTGGTATTTCTTGAAATAACTTATGGCCTTTCTTCTTTGGGTGAGAAGAAATATAGCCATCTATCTTCCAGCTTATTGTCTGGTCTTCTTTTTGAAGATCAACTTCTTAGCAACCACTGATGTCCTTTTCTAGTGTGTGCAATTGGTATTTCCTCTTATTCAGATCCCGGATTACTCTTACTATTTTGTATATGCTTTGTCTTCCTACCTTTTCATCTCTCATTCTTATTTTGCTGAGTTCATCCTTAAGAAACAGCCTCAAAAATGTTATCAAAGGTAAAAATAAAAAGTACTTGTGCAATTAGAAGTCATCTTATTGTCCCCCCTACATCCTACTGATGAGATGATTGACTAAATAAAAAATTATTGTTCAAAATGAGTTTTCCCTCAGAATGTGTAAAGATCATGCATACTCTATCTTCTAGCATTGATTTTGGTGATGAGAAGTTTAATGCCATTCTGATTTTTTCCCCTAGGTTGGCAACCTATTGTTTGCTTGCTTTTTTCTTCTTTGGGGGCTTCTAGGATCATTCCTTTTCCAGATTTTTATAAAATGTCCTCATTATTTCTTAGGAAATATAGAGAGATTTTCTTTCTTATTTTAACCTTCTCAGCATTCAATGAGTCCTTTTGATGAAGTTCTAGAATATAGGTGAGGTCGGTGGGGTGAGGTCTGTTATGCCCCAATAATGGGTCCATGATTAAAGGAGCGAGACTGATACAAAGCGAAGGTCAAGCAAAGCTTTATTTCATGCCAAGCATCAAGAATCTAACCGAATGTTCGGGGCCGTACCTCTTAGAAGAGAGGGCGATCCTTCTCTGTTTCACAGAGTAGCTTTTAAGGGCAAAGGCCATGCGGTAGGGCCTGGCCACACACATGTGGCCAATGAGATTGTAACACACACAGGAAACTCCACAGTGATGCTAGGTGACCAATTGAGTTACAATGTACCCTAGTAGACATTTGAACCAGCCTATTACACCTTGATTGGGATTGGCACCCAAAAGGCGGGGCCCATACTCCTTGGTAACCAGGGAGACAGTATGCATCCCCCCCCCCCATCAGATGTCTCCACCTGGCCTGACTCACCTTTGTATCTGGGCTTTGTTACCTGAAGCAGGTTTCCTGGACTTGTCTCCAAGTAAATCCCCTGGGGGAAGGGGAGCAGGGACAGTTTCTAAATAGGTCCTTACAAGGTCTGGAGCAGATGACCAAGAAAGAATTCTTGAGACACCTTTGGTGCAAAATGGTGGTTTATTAAAGCCCGGAAACAGGGCCCGTGGGCAGGGAGAGCTGCTGCCCCAAGGTTGCAAGTGGTGGCAGATTATGTACCATGCAGTTGGGAGAAGGAAAAGGGAGGTTTCAATAGAAATTTCATATGCTAAAGAGGATCTACAAAAAGATACTGGAGGCCTTGCCATTGCCAAGGTCCTTTTGCCCTCTAGCAAGGTATTAACATTAAGATGGGTGGGAGATTCCTAAAGAATGTCACAAACGTCCCACCCAGGAGTAGAAAGGAGGGACTGGGGTTATAAGGTGTCAGCCTTTTGCTTTGTCCTTAGCCAGCCTTCTGTTCCCTCATCACTTGCACTTAAACATTTTAATCACTTTTTAATTCTGGGAGATTTTCTTGTTTTGTGTATTTGATAATTTCTTCTTTGCAGTTGCTATGATTTCTCTTTGTGGAACTCTAGTTTAAAAGATGTTGGATATCCTGACTCTTTATGTCTCTTACTTTATTCTTTCATTTCTCACATGTATGTTCTGCAGGGATATTTCTAAAACTTTAACCTCTGTGTCATTAGTTTTTGATTACTTTTTGTGAATTGAATTTTAGTAATCATAATTTTGAACTCTGTTATTTTTAAATTGTAATTGTATATACTATCTATTTTCTTCTTATGGAAGTCATATGTTCTTAAATAACTCTGAAAATACTAATGAAAGTTCTGTTTGGTTTTTTGTTTTCTGAGAGAGAGAACAAGCAAGTGGGGGGGGTGAGGGGGTAGAAGAAGAGGAGGAGAAGAATCTCAAGCAGGCTTCGCATCCAGCATGGAACCAGACAGGAGGCTCCATCTCACGACCTTGAAATCATGACCTCAGGCAAAATCAAGAATCAGACACATAACTGACTGAGCCAACCAGGCACCCTAGAACTCTGTTTGGTTTTTGTTTTTCTTTTATTTATTTTTGTTATATGATATATTTCTTCCCTTTAAGTTTAATTTTTCAGTTTCTTTAATCCCTTCTTTCATTTTGTAGATTATCCTAAAACATTTTATGTTCTTTGGTTATTTGTTCATATTTAAGAGTGACTAAAGGAAGGCTGATTTGGAGTTCTGTATACTTCACTTTGAGCAGACAGCCAGACTTTATATGCCCTAGTTCACTCCCAGTGCTAAATGAAAAAGCTTTATTACTGAAAACAAAAATTAAAATTCCACATAGGTGGAACAGAAATCCCCAGATATTTCCTTCGCATCCTTCAAAGAATATTCCCCACCTCCTTGTCCCCCCCCCCCGCCCCGTGACTGCTTCCCTTTCTTAGAGAGAGACTGTTATAATATGTTAAGATTGAAGGGAGAGACAGGATAAATTCTCTCCATGCTAACCTGTTATCAATGCCGCATTTTCTTTTTCAACTTTCAGTCTGGGTTTCTGTCACACATGCTTCCCTGAGCCAGGGCTCTCAGGGGTCCCAAATAGAGAGGAGATTAAGTCTCTTATCAGCTCTCTCCATGCATAATCTAGGCTGTTTCATCATTCCACAAGTTTGTATCCAATTTCCATATTTAAAATACTTGTTAAAATTGCTCTTCCTCTGAAATTCATTGTTCAGTCATCATTATCAGTGTCTTCATTGTTTTGGGACAAAACTATCTTTATAGATTTGCTACTGTTTTTGTTCTCAAGAGGTAGAAAGACCAACATGTATTCCACCAGCCATCTTAAACCTGAACCCCAACTACCCTAATTAAGCAACACAAATTAGTTGTGAAAATTTTATTAGCACCTAGCTGAACTGATCTGTCAATGAGTCAATAACTGGTTCATAAAGACTGAAGAGACAAAAAGCAAATTACAAAAAAAGGATAGCAAAAAATACAGATTATTTCCTCTCCATGAAGAAAATTTTATTCAATATTTAGTCAACATAATCCCTCTGAATTTCCTTACAGAAGAAATTCCCTTAGAGAAGGAATTGCTTCCGGTGCTGCTGCTTCTTGCCTGCTATGGGCTCAATATCTAGCACTTTCCATCTAATTACAAATTATATCAGTTTTTTATAACCCTTGTAGATAAGAATTAATTTTATTACCTTGATTTGTTATTAAAACTCTGAGATTCTTTATTAATGTCAAAATATGACCCCTTACACTTTGGTGAATGTCACTAATTTGAGGGGAAATTGATACATAGTTTTACAGGATAGTAAAAAGATATTATGTTATCCTGTGGGTTGGCTTGCATGTACAATCTCAATCAAACTGGTTTCTAAGAGGCCAATCATCTATAATTTAGCAGAGATTGTAGTGTTGGAGCCTTTTGCAGACACCATTTCTCTTACCTTTAAGAGTGCTTGTCTACTTGATAAAAAGAATAAAAAGGAAAAGAAAAGACATCACCTGTCTTATTTCTTAAATTCAGATGAGCTGATAATGCTATTTGATTTTTCCCCCCACCTGGTGATGGGAGTCAGTCAAGAGTCTGAAAAGAAAATGTGTCTCAGAGTAAGCAGTTTGTACTGTTTTAGAACCCTGGACATCAGCTGTCTTTCTCAAGCAGCCAACCAATGCATTCAAAAGCAAATCTCCTTAAGACTGCCAATTTAGTGCTAGCTTTTGTTTGGTGGAAAAATAGTATGTTTAGCGAAAAGTGTGTCCATGAAATTGGTCTGTAGTTCGGGTGTGTCCATAAGGCTGGTAGCTACACTTTTTCTCTTTCTTTTCTTTTCTTTTCTTTCTCTCATGTTTTGTGTTATTTTCTCTCTCTTTTTAATGACAGGACAGTCATCATGCAATAAAACCAAGTGTGGCTTGTATTTAATGCCATGCCTGAAGATGTGACGGAATGTTTGATCATGAACTCTCTATCCCCTTAAAATCCTTCCTGACTTACCTGTCTTCCAGTCTCTCAATCCATGTCATCTTGGCTAAGCGGTCTATGGCTTTCTTCCAACACCAGAGAAGAGAAGAGGAGGAAAAAAGAAGAGAGGTACATGAAATTGGTTATGAGTTCTTTAAGGCCAAAGAGCTGAGTCTGTTATTTGAGGTCCCCCCACCCCCGCAAAAAAAAGAAAGAGAGAGAGAGAGAAACTCTACAGGATCTCAGATCTTTTTTCCTTCCCTTTCTCTCCATTGTACTAAACAGAAGACAATTTTAGTAATTAATAAACAGTTACCCTCAAAACCTGTATGAAAATGAGATCAGAAAAAAGAAACTGTTTAAAAATTCAACTAAAAAAAAAAAAAAAAAGCTTAGGAGATCAGAAAATGTGGTGAATAAGAATTTACGGGATGATCCAGAGGTCTACAGCACTTTATTTTTACCATGATCTCTATGAAATAACTTTACCTCCCTCTCATTATAAGTGCTATGGAGCTGTCTTTATAGGAATATACCTTTCCTTATAAGATTTATATTGTAATATATTATTAATCAGTATATGTATAAAATGCATATAGAGTGTACACATGTGTATATATAACTAATAGGTTATTAGAAAATGTTAGTTTAAACTGTCAGGCATGTTGAAGAATGTGATCATTGCAGCAAAGGAAAAAGCAATCAGTCTTACTAAATAAGAACTATCTACCATGACAAGGGACCCAGAAAAGAAGATATGGGTGACAAGGCCCCTTAGAGATCTAGAGAAATAAAACCTTCCCATTCGATGTAGTTTGTCAGCTAGGTCCTGTAGTTTAGTACCTATGATTGTTAATTTCTATTATAGCTATCAATGGAGCCATTTTATGGTTCATTTTCACCTCTGAATTCTGAAAGGAGTACCCTTGCCAACGCATTTACCTCGAAGCTCATTAAAATTCTTGACTTAAAGTTCACTGATGGGAGTGAGTGGGAGAGAAGTCATTTTCCCCCAATCATCAAACACAAGAAGCCAAATAAATGCTATGGGAAAGATCACTTGCTCTTACCCTTCTCCTTCCTATGTCTTTTCTATTACATATATATTCAGAGAGTAGAGAAGAAACAATCAAACACATTTCCAGGAGTCACTGTTTTTCACTTCTGTCCTCAGCTGTTCTTTAAAGAATTGTAGGGAAAATTTTTTTTAAGTATGGAAAAGTATCTGGGAAACCTTAACTAGGGTTCTAAAATTCAAATCCACACTGGAGAGCAGAAACACACTTGTAGAATCTTCAAATCAAGATTAAAAGAAACAAATCAAAATCTTTTGTCTGACATGACACATTTCCCATGAAAGGTCTGAGGTAAGAACTAGCACACATGTCATAGCCACGATTGCTTGCTGTAAGGCAGTCCTCATATTTCAGTGTCATTTCAGTGGCAAGTAATTTAATAAATCCCTATACAAACAGAAGATATTTTCATTTTAGACTTATGAGGTCTGCTCTTGCATGTATTGACATTCTGTGCTTTAATATCTGATATTATTTCCATTATTTTTATTATTCTACCAGAGGCCAGAGTTCTAGGGAAAATAATTCTTTCTGACCATTGTGTTTCATGTCTACAGCTCTTCTATTCATCCCTTTTCTTTAACCTTCGCAGGAATCCTTTTTAGGTCATTGACCCTCACCTCTTCCTTGTGGCTAAAAACAGAGTGGTTCATTGTTTTTGTTACCTGTGACCTGAATCATTTTTCATGTTTAACCCAAATTTCTGCCTACATCTTAGTTCTATGAAGCCTGGGATCACCTAGAAAATTTCTTCTAGACTATGTTTTCCAAGATCCTCTTTAGGAAATTCTAATCCACTTTTCTTTCTAAGTTACAGTCATGAAGGTTGTTTCTCCCATCTTTCTTTTGCTTGAAATGAGACTCATCCCCAGACTGAAGATAATAAGCAGGAGAAACAAGTAACAATTCAGCTAAACTATAAGTAAGAAACTAGAATGATATAGTAACAGTGAACATGTTCTGGAAGCTCACTAGCCGTTCTCTTCTCCTTCCTTACCTGTAGGATTCTATTTTTATAACGTGGCCATCCATCCCTTAAAAAAAAGTTAAAAAAAAAAAAACAAACTTTCCTGGTCTCTCATGCAGCTAGGAATCCCCATGTGACCCACTTCTGGCTAATTAGATGCAAACAAAAGTCTTCTGGATTGAGTTTCTAGAAAAGGTTTCCACAATTGGGAGACACTTTGCCACTTTGCCCTTCCCTTTGTTCCATATTGTGGAAATATGGATTTCCATATTGTGGAAGATTCAGCAGCCATATTGTGATCATGAAGATAAAATCCTCAAACTAAGGATACCAGAGTAGAAAAATATAAGAAGCACTTACACCAGCCCTGGAATGCTTACCTCTGGATTTGCTGTAGGAAGAAACTAGAGTCCTTATTCATTTCAGCCACTCTACGTAGAATTTTCTGTTACTTAGAACATTTTCCTTACTGGTATGGGTATGAGCAACTGGCCTGACATAACAAGAATCCTGACCGAGCTCACAGTGTTGGCTGTTGTGTAAGGCACCCAAGCTTTCCTTAAGGCCTATAACTCCCTGAGTTGAAGCAACATTCCTGAACCTGTCAAAGTAATCTCTCTTTCCCTCCAAGGCGCTCAGTCTGACTAGTGTAGCCTGGAATTAAAACACATTTTCATTCTGACTCACAGGGTTGACAACTCACCTTTTAGCTTTTAATGCCTCTCTGCAGAGCCCTAGAGTGTAGTAATCATATATCTGTGTAGCCTTCTGAATAAGGCAGAGGAACTTCTGAAAGAATGTCAAAACTTCTCACAAGAAGAGTTTTTATTTTTAAAAACAAATAACAGATGCTTTAATTATAATTATAATTTTTTCTTTTCAACTAATAGCAAATTACACTGGCCATTTCTCTAAGACCTGACATTATTCCTTAGCTTGGCAGCTTTCCTTTTTCTTTATTTTTTAAAGATTTTATTTATTTACTTGAGAGAAAAAAAGAAAGGGACAAGAGAGAGTGAGAGAGTGCCAAAGAGTACTCGAGCGGGGGGTGGGGGTTGGGGGGGTAGGAGTGGGGTTGAGAAAACAGGGAGACCTAATGCAGGGCTTTATCCCAGGATCCTGGGATCATAACCTCAGCCAAAGGCAAATGCTTAACCAACAGACCCACCCAGGTGCCCCAGCAGCTTTCTTCTTTAAATAATTAAAGCTGTTTACTTATTTTTCTTCATTGGAAAGAGGCTTCCTCTGACCAAACCTCCCTCCAAACAAAAGAAGTTCAAGGTCATTCACACGTTATCTCTCTAACCACATTAATCTACTAAACTTCTTCCAGGCTGTCTTTCCCACTGTTTGTTTTCACTGATACAACATAACCAAGAATTTCTATCAGCGTATTGGCCTGATGCAAAAGTAAATCACCTACTCTCAAATTCCTGTAAAAATGTCAACAATGTCCCCCACGCTAGCTATCTTGTCCTTTCACTTTTTGAAAAGGTGGATCCAGTCTCCCTCTCATTATTTCCCATACCATATTGTCATTAAAAGGAAATGAGCCCTAGGGATCACCAGGTAAATCTCCCCACAGTTTTAACCAGGAGCCACTCTAAAAATTGAATGAACTCCTAAATTCTTTCAAAACAATTGTTTAGGGGTGCCTGGGTGGCTCTCAGTGGGTTAAGCCTCTGCCTTCCACTCAGGTCCTGATCTCAGGGTCCTGGGATCAAGCCCCGCATCAGGCTCCCTGCTCAATGGGGAGCCTGCTTCTCCCTCTTTCTGCGTGCCTCTCTGCCTACTTGTGATCTCTCTCTCTCTGTCCAAAAAAAAAAAAAAAAAAAAAAGTTTAATCAGACATTGAAGTTGGGGGCAATTTAGAGCTTGTTTGTGTTGTCCATTTTTAAAGTCTAAAGCTTATCAATTATTGAAAGGCATAATCGTCTAGGAGATAGAGATTAGCTTAAGTTTACCTTGAACACCTTAGCTTTTCTTCACTGTGAAGGTGAGCTGTTACAATGAAACTAAGGCATCCTATGAAAATAAGACATTGTCAAGAATGCAAATACATTATGGAAGTAGCTATTTATAATTAACATGCTATTTACAAAACCGGTCTTATCTAGTCATTAAAACATGTGCTCTTAAATAAAATAAAATGAAAAACAACAACACGTGCTCTGAGGATCTGGTCAGGCAAGGATTTGTTTCATATCATCTCTTTCATCAAAATTAATGCTTGCTCCTGCATATCATTTTCTGATTAATTCCCTTTTTAAGGATGGCCGTCTACCTACCCCTTTCCTTTCGCTTAGCCCAATTAGTAAGATTCTATGAGTTTTATTATTACTTAGAGTTTGAGATCATCCAATGAAATATTAGGTGGAAGCATTTTGGTGGGGTTTTGCTTTATTTATTAACTTTCCCTTTATCCCTTTGGAGGTGACTGTCCGTTCTTAGCTTGTATGGATCTTCTCATCCGTCCCCATTCCCCACTGGCTCCTGGGCTCTCCTTGCTGCTGCACATCTGCTTTAATTCTCTGTGTTCCCTTACCGGCTTAGAACTGTTTCCAATACTCCTTCAAGCTGCCACAAATGTAATCCACATCTTGGGTTCTACAAAATATACTTCAGACTCCTTGGGTGAGAAAACCTGGCGTTCCCCATTTGACCCCCATGTACGTTTACATTCACATTTTCTACCTGGGATTTTCTGATTCCGTGTCTTTATATACAAATCCCTCTTTTTTTCTCAGCCCTCAAAATTCTTCTTCTACCCAGGTGAGGACATCCAACTCACCATCCAAGTCTTTCCCCTGGACCCTCTAGCGCTGTGAAAATATTCTCGGTTCCCTTTTATTCACAATGATAACACTCACTTTTGAAGATCTAAAATACTTTGTAGGAGATTTAGGGATAGGAGTAGAGGTTTTATGGGACAGATTCAAATCTTATCCTTGTCACTTGATGTGACCTTGGAAGGTAAATTTCCTCTTCTCTAAAATGGGAATGATAGTAATAATAAGTAGTGGTCCACGTAAAACTCTTAGAACAGAATGTGACATAACATAAGCAATCAATAAATATTAGTCATTGTTTTTTATAGTCATGATTTTTTACTTCTCTGTTCTCATCAGTCATATTTATCCAAGGATGTGTTACCTCTTCAACTAGATGGTTACCGGCTGAGGTCAAGGCCTCTGCTAATATTTCTTTGAGTGCTCAGTAACACCTGGAGACACTTTGCTCACAGGCACTCAGTGTTTGCTGGTGGACTGAAACTGTGTACAGGGCCCAGAGTCACCAGGAAAAGATGTCATATCAAAGCTGGCAAAAAAATGTTTTCATAAGTTTCTGATGAAGCAAAATCTTTTGGTTCTCACCTCTGAGAAATGAAAGGCATATAGCCAAGGCAAGAAACTGTTATTTTTCAACCAAATGCTCCAAGCTATAGTTGAGTAGTTTAAAATAGCTGAAGAAATGGGGGAGTATATTTAGAACTCATTTCATTTTATTATCTCTTCTTGTCTATCAAAAAATATGTTTACCAAAAGCTCTTTAATATGCAGGTTTTATGTAATAAGATCCCTACTACATTGCTGGATATGTAACAGAGGCAAATAACAATACTCTAAGATAGAGTATAAAAAAAGAATACTGATAAATCAGAGCATTTACAATTTTAATTTCATTGTGCATGTAATAAGCATCACTTTGGGGGCCACGGGTCAAAATAAACAGTAATATCCTATGGTAGATAAATTAGGAAGAAATCAGAAACTCTTTGGACAAGAAAGTGTTGCTATGGAAACCTTAATGTTCACAAGCCTGCTTTTGAAGGTTCTGCTGCCTTGCCAGACTTTTTACATTTAACTTTCTTTCAAGCTTTTTATTTAAGAAAAATAAAAAAGTCCTTTTACTGCTGCGACCTAAAATGTGACAATGACAATCTATCCTCTAGCCTTCTAGAATCCATGTAAATAACTTGTCCTATGAGCTGCTCCCTAGCATGAAAACAATTTAATTGAGGCTGAAAAGAAAAGAAAAAGAAACACCAGTGTGTTCAGGCTTGATTTGAATTTCCTTCCACAGTGGGGCTGTGGGAAGGAACTGGAGCAGGAACTTGCCTCCCTGAAGTGATGTTTGTGCCAGGTCACATAGCTGACAGGTGGCTTTTTAAGCACAAGTTGAAAGCCATCTAAAAATGTTTCCCTGGCATAGAACCATCTGAACCCCAAAGTCAGTGTTTCCTGAGACAAGGAAAACGGTGTGTTCGTGGAATTCACAAACAAATCCAAAGTGTCAGAACTCAGCCTAGAAACTTCTGGCTTCTAACTTTGCAAATTTTATTTATTTTATTCCCCAGGCAACTTAAATGTAACACCGCCACCTACGTGTCTGGTAAGCCGAGACTTAATGAGGCTTAATCGACTTCTGTATCATGAGTCCTATCTGCATTCTTCAGTTTGTGCCTTTTGCTCTTCTTACTCTCTGCCCACACACTCAGTGGCAATTTTCTGCTAGGAATGACTTAACTTTAAGTCACCATGATTGAGCTTTGAGATAGACATTTAGGCCATTCTCGGAGGAAGCAGTCACTCTGTGAACAGGTTCCTTGATGAACAACCTCTCAGATGATAGAGGAAACCCAGACATTTTTATATCTGGCGCCAGCCCAGTTTTCCAGAAGGATTCTGAAAGTCACCACCAAGCTCTTTGCTTACCCTCCCCGGGGGCTGAGAACTAGAACCCTAACAGAGTTAAATAGACACAAATAAATTATAGGCGCTTTCAAGTGCAACAATTTTTTCTTTAGGATGAATGGTTTCCTACTTAGAATAATTTGCTGTGCGCTGTCTACCCTTTCTGAACTTGGTATTATCTATAGGAACATTACATGAGGGAGCACACAGGTCCCATGTCATTTTTGAGAAATGGATCCTAACTTTAAATATAGCAAAGAACAACAGCTTGATGGCTCTCTATACCACCAAGAGGAAACGAAGTGAAAATAAGAACAGAACAGCCTACAGCTTTTTATTGGATTCTTAGCCATAACTGACTCTAAAGTCTTACTCCAAATCTTCTAAAATATGCTTCCTCCCCTGAGAAAATTCTCTGATTTCTTTGCACTAATGAACAGCTCATCTAGTTTCATAAAACAAGATAGGAGTTATACAATAAGTTATATTGAATACAACTGTAGTGATTGATTACCATATCACGTAGTCATGTGGATTATCACTTAAAGAACTGTACTTGAATATTTTGCTGCATGTATTGGTGAAATTCTTTTCTAAAAAGTTCAACATCATTTCTTTGGCCTGCAAGGGTGTCTTAATTTGTGTTTCTATTAAAAATCAGATGCATTATTTGAACTGCCTCAAAATGTAAACTCACATTTCTTGTTTAGAAGGAAGAGGCAGTTCACAAGAGTATTCTGATAGAATTGTCTCAAGAAAAGACTAAATTAACACCATCAGTCATCTGAGGAAATTTAGTTCTTACAAGTTCCTCTGTCTTTAGCTTGGTTGACATCAGGCATAGGTAAAGAGTGGTGTATATGTTGGATGTCGCTGTGTGAGTTAGGGATAAATGATGGAAACCATTTAAATAGAGAGACACTGCTAACCTACATGTTATACTAAACAAAAAGAATCTCTTCATTACTAAAGTTGTACTATTAACATTTTTGTTTGTTTTTTGTTGTTGTTTGCTGATTTATCTGCTTTCTTCTTTCTAGATCACCTCAGATAATGGTTTCTGGTTCTGTTTTCTGTTTGTACTCTGCTGTTATTTAAATGCTAGGTGTTAATTATCATGTTAACACCTGTCTGCTATTTAATTCCAGTAAGAAATATCTCAGCTGGATCTATTTCTTCTACGTGAATTTACCCACTATTACTACTCATTCACTGAAGATCATTTAACTACCTGGTTTCTTAAAGGAGTACTCTGAAAATACAGACAAAATAAGGGCAAAAATCATATTTAAACAGCATTACATTTACAAGCTAGCAATAGCAGATATTTATTTTAAAATATATAATAATAAAAGCAACATTACTAGGATTTGGGTCTATTTTTGACCCTGTGTCAATTCTGTCACCCAACCCTGTGTAATAAGCCCACTGAATCAGATCAGACCTAACATAGTATATGTGATGGGTCTATGCAGAAAAATAAATAAATAAAAGCAGCAATCAGCACAACTAGGGACCCTGACTGAGGATATAAACACATGAGTCCCATGTATTTCCCATCTCTGAATTGTACACTTTCTCATTATTTTCAGCCTCATCACTCTTTAGTTACCATATTGTTTAATAAGAGTGCCAGTTCCAAATCCTTGCTTTCTCAAGAAAAAAATATTCTAGACTGGATTGTCTACTATAAATAGACTATATTTACTATTATAGGAAAGAGAGGCAATATGTGGGATAAAGCTTTATAGCAAGCACTGATGGTGAAAAAAAAAAGATGATCTAATTAACATTTAGCTATTAATTTACAATGTGTTCGTTTATCAACTTCTTTAAAATATATATTAATTACAAACTGTTTTAGGTAGTAATTCAGGGTCTGAGAATAAAAAATAAATATATATTGTCTTGCCCTTGTTTAAGGTACTCGTTAGTTTTCATAAAAATCCCATGGAGGCTTAGTAATTATTGAAGCAATTTTACAAATGAAGACTCCAGAAATCAAAATAAACCTAAGTGGGTTGAGGGAAGGATTCAAGACTTGGTCCTAGGTCTGCTGACTTCATTGAACTGAAGAGCCAGAGGCCCAACTTTTCAAGTAACAAACCAAATTTTAAAAATTTTCTAATCCCCCTATTCTAAGAAGGGTCAGTCCTATCTATCACATATATTTAATGAAATAACGAATGTAGGATATTTTGAAAGTTGCAATATACAGAGAAATACTGACTGTTCTAAGACTATGCTACTTAAAAATGTCTCTCTGCCTTTTACATTATTTAGGATTATAGGTCTGTGCTCAAAACCTAAAATAAGTATAAGGATTTGATATTTCCAAGCACATATTTTCTCTCTTAAAAACATAAAGGTAGAGCTTTCCAAATATGTGAATTATAATAGGATAGGCTTTAAGGAAAACATGTACGCTTAAAGTTAGATGGAGTTTCGACTAACATGGCAATATTTAACAGTAATTTTTTAACCAGAAGGCACTTACATAAATTACATCAGCCAGAAACTCCTATCTTGGACTTAGCTTTATTAATCCTTTATAAAGAAATTCTTGACATTCCACTTGATGGGCAACTGAAGGAACTCCCATACCATGGTAATTGCTCTAACACCTTATAAATAGACAAGGGTGGTCTGACCCTGGTGCTGTTGTGTCATAGGATCCTTTATGTCAAAAACTTGGGAAATAAGAAAAGGAACAGATTTGACACTTACTCTTTCCCAGAGGAAAGAGTAGCTTTCACTAAACCTACATGATATCAACTTCTTTTCTCCTAGAAAATCCCAGGGTGTACTGAATTTATTGAATCACAAGTAGTGAAATCTAATGAAAGCATCCTTAAATATATAGCCACATATTAGTCCCTGGGGAAATAAGCAGGGCCATACACAATTAGTTCCCTTCCCTTTCTGAAGCTTCTGGTCTTGCCAGAGTATCTAATTTCTTGTTTTTAATGCCATATTTGAGTCCATTTGTTTTCAATGTTCCACATTTCCCATGGTCCCAAATGATTTGTCACTACTTAAACTTCATTTCAATGGGCTATTTAATGTTCTTGCTGATTTGGAACAAATATTATTTTAGTTTCTCTTATTCCAGAAGAGGGAAACTTTGATCCCATAAGTAATTCCCTAACTCAGTTAATTTGATCTGGGAATTACTGTACTTTGTGGTGGTAGGTGGATTATGGGGTCTGTGTATTTTATTTGAGACTATAAATTTGTGTCTAAGCGATTTGCTGGTGAGCTAAGATATTTACTATGTCCCTTCTTAAATGGATGTGATCAAGTGATTAGGTTTCTATCAGTATCTTTTTGTTACATAGATATAAGAAAACTCCTAAAGGGATGCACATCACCATCTTGGTAAACATAAAGTGGTAATTTTGAGGAATAGGTAGGCAGTGGTTCTTTCATCCAAGGGGAAGAAAGCTTCTAAGGAACAGGAGAAGAAAGTAAAAGAGAGTAGGTTCAGGGAGCAGAAAGCAAGGGTGGGAATGTAGTCATATGAGGAACTACTTGAAACATACTGAGAAAAACCCAAGTGTAATTAATTATTTTATTTCTATGACACTAACAGATATATATAGTTAAAAATTTAAATGGAACTAATCAGCTTTCAAAGAAATAAAAGCAAAAAAAAAAAAAAAAAGTCTGTGATTCTCTGTTCCAACCTTCTAACTTCTCCAGAGGAAGCAATTTTCAAATCATTATGATAAATTTTCTGATAGTTTTCTCCATGCTGATAAATATCAATGTTTTATTCCTTCTTTTATCAACTATAGACACCATATATTGACTTCTGATAGAAGTTGTTATTTATCTTGAATAACCTCTTCTTTCCCTACTCATGTTCTCTTTAAAGAAATGACAACCTTTCACTGAGTGACAGAATGTGCGACATCTAAACTAGGCATATACCATCCAGCAAGAAACTTAACATGATTACGTATGGTTTCTCATAATTTTTTTTTGCTTTTTTAAGGATTAAAAGTACATTAAATTCCATTTGCAATTTCTAAAAATTGGCGAAAAATCAAATATTCCTCCTCTAGTGAATGAATAATCCTATTAGGATAAATCTGAAAAATGGAAGAATACTTAGCAATGAGAAGAAACCAAAGAGACTAAAAGGAATAAATTATTTATATACTTAACGACATGGATGAATCACAATGCAGTGAGTTGTGATTCGATGTTAAAAAAGCCAGACTTAAAAGCTACATACTGTATAATTCCATTTATATAACACTGGGGAAAAGGCCAGACTATGGAGATATGGAAACAATGAAATGAATGGTTGCCAAGAACTAGGAGTGGCAGAGGGATTAATATCAGGATAAAAAAGAGAACTTTGGGGGATGACAGAAATATTCTAGATTTTCTGGTGGTGGTTACACAACTATATGCATTTTCAACACACAAAGATCTATATGCAAATACTGAATTTTACTACATATAAATTGTGCCTTAATATGTAATGAAAAAAATGTTTTAAAAGTAACATATTCACTGGCTGCTTAATTTTCTGTGTGTTTAACATTTTTTCCTAATGCCCTAATATATCTGTCAAACAATATTTCTGCCCAACACTGAATACTTCAGATAATCTATCAACTGTTTTCATGCCTGGAGCCATCCTTCTTACTGCCCTCAGTATAGCTACTGTTAAGGACCCATCCTCTCTTGGCTTGATACATAACTGTTATTCTGGAATTGTTATTCTGTTCACCAATATCATGAGTTGGATACTTTGTTATGGGGCTCCACTCTCTTTCTCTTCTTTGTTTACTGCTTCCTTTTACAAGAGCATAGACCTTCACCAAATAAGGAGGTAACTCTTTTTACTTTTGGTATATAATACATTTAAATTTACATACAAATATAAAGCTCGGGTGGGATCAATTAGATGGGTTTGGCCATGAGACCCAAAGTCACAGAAGTCACAGAAAAATTGAAGACAGCAGTCACCCAAGACGCTTACAAAGGTACTTTCAAGGCTTCTCCTAAAGCATCACATTCATGGGGAACAGTGAAGAGGCAGGTTGGGGAAACGACTCATTCTCACAGCTGAAGGAAATAATGAAATGATGGCAAATATCAAAGATCTTGAAAAAATGATTTATCTTTGCTTAAGCCTTTGGCAACCGGTGGAAAGACTTATTCTGCTTTATATGAATGAACTATGTTTAAATCCCTTGGGCCTTTGCCTTTTTTTTTTTTTTAATTTTTATAAACATACAATATATTTTTATCCCCAGGGGCATAGGTCTGTGAATCGCCAGGTTTACACACTTCACAGCACTCACCATAGCACATACCCTCCCCAATGTCCATAACCCCACCCCCTTCTCCCAATCCCCTTCCCCCCACTTTGTTTTGTTAGATTAAGAGTCACTTATGGTTTGTCTCCCTCCCAATCCCATCTTGTTCAATTTATTCTTCTCCTACCCCCTTAATCCCCCATGTTGCATCTCCACTTCCTCATATCAAGGAGATTATATGATAGTTGTCTTTCTCCGATTGACTTATTTCACTAAGCATGATACCCTCTAGTTCCATCCACATCACCGCAAATGGCAAGATTTCATTTCTTTTGATGGCTGCATAGTATTCCATTGTGTATATATACCACATCTTCTTGATCCATTCATCTGTTGATGGACATCTAGGTTCTTTCCATAGTTTGGCTATTGTAGACATTGCTGCTATAAACATTCGGGTGCACGTGCCCCTTTGGATCACTATGTTTGTATCTTTAGGGTAAATACCCAGTAGTGCAATTTCTGGGTCATAGGGTGGTTCTATTTTCAACATTGTGGGGAACATCCATGCTGTTTTCCAGAGTGGTTGCACCAGCTTGTATTCCCACCAACAGTGTAGGAGGGTTCCCCTTTCTCCACATCCTCGCAGCATCTGTCATTTCCTGACTTGTTAATTTTAGCCATTCTGACTGGTGTGAGGTGATATCTCACTGTGGTTTTGATTTGTATTTCCCTGATGCCGAGAGATGTTGAGCACTTTTTCATGTGTCTGTTGGCCATCTGGATGTCTTCTTTGCAGAAATGTCTGTGCATGTCTTCTGCCCATTTCTTGATTGGATTATTTGTTCTTTGGGTGTTGAGTTTGCTAAGTTCTTTATAGATTTTGGACACTAGCCCTTTATCTGATATGTCATTTGCAAATATCTTCTCCCATGCTGTCAGTTGTCTTTTGGTTTTGTTAACTGTTTCCTTTGCTGTGCAAAAGCTTTTGATCTTGATAAAATCCCAATAGTTCATTTATGCCCTTCCTTCCCTTGCCTTTGGCGATGTTCCTAGGAAGATTGCTGCAGCTGAGGTCGAAGAAGTTGCTGCCTCTGTTCTCCTCAAGGATTTTGATGGATTCCTTTCTCACATTGAGGTCCTTCATCCATTTTGCGTCTATTTTCGTGTGTGGTATAAGGAAATGGTCCAATTTCATTTTTCTGCATGGGGCTGTCCAATTTTCCCAACACCATTTGTTGAAGAGGCTGTCTTTTTTCCATTGGACATTCTTTCCTGCTTTGTCAAAGATTAGTTGACCATAGAGTTGAGGGTCTATTTCTGGGCTCTCTATTCTGTTCCATTGATCTATGTGTCTGTTTTTGTGCCAGTACCATGCTCTCTTGATGATGACAGCTTTGTAATAGAGCTTGAAGTCTGGAATTGTGATGCCACCAACTTTGGCTTTCTTTTTCAATATTCCTTTGACTATTTGAGTTTTTTTCTGGTTCCATATAAATTTTAGGATTATTTGTTCCATTTCTTTGAAAAAAATGGATAGTATTTTGATAGGAATTGCATTAAATGTGTAGATTGCTTCAGGGAGCATAGACATTTTCACAATATTTATTCTTCCAATCCAGGAGCATGGAACATTTTTCCATTTCTTTGTGTCATCCTCAATTTCTTTCATGAGTACTTTATAGTTTTCTGAGTATAGATTCTGTGCCTCTTTGGTTAGGTTTATTCCTAGGTATCTTATAGTTTTGGGTGCAACTGTAAATGGGATTGACTCCTTAATTTCTCTTTCTTCTGTCTTGCTGTTGGTGTAGAGAAATGCAACTGATTTCTGTGCATTGATTTTATATCCTGACACTTTACTGAATTCCTGTATAAGTTCTAGCAGTTTTGGAGTTGGAGTCTTTTGGGTTTTCCACATATAGTATCATATCATCTGCGAAGAGTGATAGTTTGACTTCTTCTTTGCCGATTTGGATGCCTTTAATTTCCTTTTGTTGTCTGATTGCTGAGGCTAGAACTTCTAGTACTATGTTGAATAGTGGTGATAATGGACATCCCTGCCGTGTTCCTGACCTTAGCGGAAAAGCTTTCAGTTTTTCTCCATTGAGAATGATATTTGCAGTGGGTTTTTCATAGATGGCTTTGATGATATTGAGGTATGTGCCCTCTATCCCTACACTTTGAAGAGTTTTGATCAGGAAGGGATGCTGTACTTTGTCAAATGCTTTTTCAGCATCTATTGAGAGTATCATATGGTTCTTGTTCTTTCTTTTATTAATGTGTTGTATCACATTGATTGATTTGCAGATGTTGAACTAACCTTGCAGCCCTGGAATAAATCCCACTTGGTCGTGGTGAATAATCTTTTTAATGTACTGTTGAATCCTGTTGGCTAGTATTTTGGTGAGAATTTTTGCATCTGTGTTCATCAAGGTTATTGGTCTGTAGTTCTCTTTTTTGATGGGATCCTTGTCTGGTTTTGGGATCAAGGTGATGCTGGCCTCATAAAATGAGTTTGGAAGTTTTCCTTCCATTTCTATTTTCTGGAACAGTTTCAGGAGAATAGGAATTAGTTCTTCTTTAAATGTTTGGTAGAATTCCCCCCAGGAAGCTGTCTGGCCCTGGGCTTTTGTTTGTTTGGAGATTTTTGATGACTGTTTCAATCTCCTTACTGGTTATGGGTTTGTTCAGGTTTTTTATTTCTTCCTGGTTCAGTTGTGGTAGTTTATATGTCTCTATATGGTTTATTTGTGAGACAGAGAGAAAGAGAGCATGAGAAGCAGGAGGGGCAGAGAGAGAGGGAAAAGACTCTTCGCTGAGAATGGAGCCCAGTTGGGACTGGATCCCACAACCTGGGATCATGACTTGAGCTGAAAGCAGATGCCTAACCCACTGAGACCAGGCACCCCAAGCATTTGCCTTTCTTATCCTTTTCCTCAGTTTAGAGTACCTTGCCTTGTTTACCTTCATCTTTTGGAAAGCTTCCACTCCCAACAGGGTCCAGGTTCATTATTTCCTTCATTCCCAGACAAAATAAACTCTTTAGTTCCCTATCCTCTCATGGCACTTTGTTTATAACTGTATACTCAATGTATAATTTAAAGCACAACCCAGATATAGAAAGTTTAATTTTCTGTTCTGCCTCCCCCCCGCAAAAAAGAAAATGTTTCATTCTCGTTCCTTCTCTGGGAGAAGCAACAACAACAAAGAAAAACAACCCTTACCACTAATGAAAAAATACTTACTCTCACCCTTCCAAAATAAATGGGTTCATTTTCCTTTCAAAACTAATTTCCTGTAATATACATGCACCTGATACACTTAGATATATTCAAGTACTTCATGGTTCCCCTTCCCACCCTGTTCCTGAGTGGGAGACAGGCATGTAGGTCTCTGCCACTCTCTGTGTGAGATTCAGCCAACTTCTACCCCTCAGTTTCTACATCTTTTTCATGAAGAGCTAAGCCAGGTAATTTTTAAAGCTCTTCCCTCAATGAAGATGTAAAGCATCTCAGAAAAATATATTGACTATTAACCGGAGCAATCAGCACTTAGCTTCCTTAATTATATGGAATCCAGAACTGGTTTAGTCCACCTTTTAGGATTTCTGCATTTTTCTGTCACAGACGTACAATGGACTTCCATCTGTTTTGTGAAGCAACACACAGAACCTCTCAATAGAACATAAAAACAATCGTTTCTAATTCAGTCCAGGCTTTCCATTCTCAAACTCTCATGTCACCATGTTTCTTTGCCTTCCTCCACTATTTCTGACCTTGGAAGCAACTGTGATTGCCTCTAGGACCTAAGAATAACATTCTGATTCATCGCTATGGTTAGAATCCCCTAAATAATCAGACCCCTGACTTTACCTCCAAACTCACAGGACCACATGTCTTTTGTTCTCCCTGCTCCAGTCACACCGCCCTCTCCCTCCCATCTGTTCTCTCTTTGTGGCTACCCTCTGTGTGCTAGCTTGGTGAGACCCTTTCCATCCTCCTATCTTAGCTTGAAGGTGAACTCCTTAGAGACCTCCCCTGACCACACTACCTAAACTATAGTATCCACGCTATTCTCCATAACTGTACTAACTTTATTTGCTTCATAGAACTTAAAACATCAGAGTCAATATAAACCTCATCTGAAAGGTACCAGCCCAAACAATTTACCAGATAACTTAAGACTGCCATCTTCAAGTGGGACCAGAGAAAGAAACAGCTCACAAAATTGTTCAGGCTCTAGCTAGAGTCAGAAGCTTGGCCACTTGGTCCCTAACACTCAAAGGTTGCGTGGAGGGGCGCCTGGATGGCTCAGTCGGTTAAGCGTCATACTCTTGATTTCAGCTCAGGTCATGATCTCATGGTTCTGGGACTGAGCCCACATGGAGGGCTCTGGGCTTGGTGTGGAGTCAGCCTGAGATTCTCTCTCCTTCTCCCCCCACCCCTCCCTTTGTGTTTGCTTTTGCTCTCTCTCTCTTTCTCAAAATAAATAAATAAAATATTTATTTTTAAAGAGGTCTGTAGAAGATCAAGATGCTTTTTGAAATGTATGGAAAACTCACCATACAGGCTTTTAGAGTTTTGGGGCCAAGCAAGTAACATTTCTACTTCTCATTAACAGTCCCAGTCATACCACTAAATCCTGGTAAAGGATGATCATCTGACTACTCTGTACCATGAGTTTTCTAACTGAGCCACCAGTTGTGCCCTACATGTTATCTGATATACCAGCGTCTAGTCAGGCATGCCCCATGGCAGTTTCTTATTTTGTGCAAGTATACATGAGATCCGGAGCAAGCAGGTCCCAGTAAGACAAGAGGCGGACAGAAGCTGATAGCTACCATTACCGGGTGCATCTGCTTCTCACACACAACTGACACTCAAGACGTAGGACAACCAAGAACTAAAACATGAAGGAAAGAGAGGAATGCTCCAGGTAATTGGGTCAACATAGAGGTTAAAAAATAGGAGTGGTACTTTGGAATGTGAGTCTGTCTAGAGAGGAGAAAGGCAAATGGTGAAGGATGAAAGATTAGCAGGTATTACAACATGAAACAGCGGGTAACACAGTGTAAAAAGTTTTGTCCTTTGGAGGAATGGAAAGAGAGTGAAAGCCTTTAATCTGGGAGTGAGCAATGTGTTATGAACACAAATGCATTTTTTTTAAAAAAGATGTTCAAACTACGATGCTTCCTAGGCAGCTGGATACCCAGAGGTCTGACAAGTTTAGTTTGGATATACTTACTTAAATCTTTGGAATACTTCATGCTCATTAAAACCAAGAAAACAAATGAGACCTTCCAGTAAGAATAAGAATAATCTAAGAAGCTGCAGGGGCGCCTGGGTGGCTCAGTGGGTTAAAGCCTCTGCCTTCGGCTCAGGTCATGATTCCACGGTCCTGGGATCGAGCCCCACATTGGGCTCTCTTCTCAGTGGGGGAGCCTGCTTCCTCCTCTCTCTCTGGCTGCCTCTCTGCCTACTTGTGACCTGTATTTGTCGAATAAATAAATAAAATCTCCAAAAAAAAAAAGGTTAAAAGGCAGGTTTGACAACTTAGGTGATGTTTATAAGTTCATTGAATTATACGGACAACCTACTAGAAAAAGAAGAAATGACAGTTCTTTAATAACCATTTCTAAAATTTGCTGAAGTAAAAAATGTATACTTGATAGAATGTATCACCAATATTGAATTCTTTCTTTTGCTGCTTACCTGGAATAATGAGAAAAGAACTTTCGGTTTGTTGAATATAGTTTTTAAAAATTATTTTAAAAGGCACACTAGAGAATTTCCAACTAGCCTGAGTGGGTTACAGCCAATCAAGGAGGCAAAAACAAATCAGGGAAAGTTCTGTAGTTAGCAGGCGTGGCTGCAGAGTCGGGCAGGCAGGATTTCCTCTTAAACAACTGCTTTACCTCACTACTTTGGGAATTTTTCTTATTCCCTAAAGGATTATCCTGCATGAAAATCAATCTGAAGATTTCACAGCAGCTGCAGACAACTCTTGCAAAGTGTAGCCATGCGGATACAGGGGATTCTGAGTCTCCTGCAGTATCTATTTGAATATGCCCTGTCAAAACTGCGGAAGGAAATGCGTTGGCCATGCTGTGATCTCAAAATCAAAATTAGAGTTCATGTAATAAAAACAAGAACAAAAGGTCAAGTACGGTGGATGTAAACACGTGACTCTTGCCTAAGGTATTATTTAACTTAAACTTGGCATTAGTCTGTTCTATTTAAGATGGCTTTCTGGGGACACCTGGGTGGCTCAGGGGGTTAAAGCCTCTGCCTTTGGCTCAGGTGATGATCCCAGAGTCCTGGGATGGAGCCCCACATTGGGCTCTCTGCTCAGTGGGGAGCCTGCTTCCTCCTCTCTCTGCCTGCCTCTCTGCCTACTTGTGATCTGTCTGTCAAATAAATAAATAAATAAAAATAAATAAAATAGTTTTTGGAGGAGTCAAGATGGCGGAGAAGTAGCAAGCTGAGACTGCTTCAGCTAGCCGGAGATCAGCTAGATAGCTTATCTAAAGATTGCAAACACCTGAAAATCCATCGGCAGATCGAAGAGAAGAAGAACAGCAAT